>NW_009912308.1:0-13013 GCF_000696875.1 Nestor notabilis
GGCCGGCCGTGGCAGCCGATCCGGTGCGGTCCGTGTCCGAGTGTGGGGCCGGAGGGTGATGCTCCGCGCGGGGCGGGATGCCCGGGCGTGATTTGGCTGGTAGAAAACCGGGATTTCTCGGTTAGGGAACGCGCGAGGGAGAAGAGAGATTCCTTCCAGCCCTCTACGGCAAGGCGTATACCCCGGGCTATAGAGGACTCTAAACCCCAGTGCTCACCCCGTTCGCCTCTGCCTTTTGCTTTAGCTGTCATTTGAGCACTGTCTTCTTTTTCTTAAAATAACGCCGGATATAATAACACTTTAAGAACAGAGGAGGCAGATCGATGCAAAGCAAATATTTATGACGGTAGAGTAAGTCTCCCCGTCCTACTTTCCAACCACTTATGTCCCGAGAAAGACAAAAAAGACAGCACTGAATGAGTAAGGAAGGCCACCTCTTCCCTCATGTGGAAAATATTTGTATTGCATAGTTTCACTGTGTTTTGTGCAGCTTATATATAATGTTTTTAATTAGCTTTCTATGTTTCAAACAGTAACATGAGTACAGTATAATCATCTAAAGAATGGCAGGTAATGGCGTACTAGAGAGCTATTTAAAAATTGGCACATCTCTATAAATGCTGAACTTTGTATCTTCTTACCTAGAAGGTAATCTTAACGTAAGGAATAAAGCCATGGGAACAACAGCAAAAAAGGTTTACTCATACTACAGTTGTTTGATTCAGGACTCTGATTTTGGAGTGGAGAGTAGAGTTCCATAAAAAACTATGATCACACTCATTCTGATAAAACAACTTGATAAAACATATAACTTTGACTTTTGATAGTGATACCTAAATAGACTGTGTCACATTCTAGTTAGTAATCAGGAAATTGGGATTCTGCAAAAACAAATATTTGTTCTCACCTCCTGTCATGGCTGGTGCTGTAGTTGGGGGCCTGATCCTCTACCCAAACAGCCTGCTATGACTTCATTACTTTCTGCAGAAATGTTGCATGTTGCTCCCATTGAGGATAATTGTATCTTGATACATGTATCATAACACATTAAAGATGCATGCTTAGGACTGAGTATCTATTTAGGTGTTTGCAAATCGGAACATGATATACTCAAGTATATCATAGGCTCTAATAGCCAGAAAATACGGAGTTTGTTAAAGAACTTAACCAGCTGAGTATTGTAAAATTGCTCTGGCTTCTGAATATGGATAGAGCAAGAACTCTTGAATAAGGTAAGACCAGTGAAAAAAAAATCTGTTTTAAATTAAAGATTACAGGGAAGCCACTTGAAACATGTAGACACACATGCATAAACAACAGTATATAATTTCTGTAGGACAGTATTTTCTGACTATGATGATATTTCGTTAGTGCATAGGCATCTAAAAAGTTTAAAAAAAAAGTTACTTGATGACTTTAATTTTCTGATCTGGCTGCAATGCAGTAAACAAGCCAACAGCACAGATGAGAAAAAAGTGCATATAATGTTTAAATCCCTTCAGTTATACCAAACTGAAGATAATGTGGCTAATCTAGGGCATGCTGCTGGAAGTGTGCATGTGCTAAGCAATGAGGGCCGGATCCAGGAGAGGCCGTAGGTGTGGCAGTGCTCGGCTTTGCCACACCTATCTGCAGGCACCCTAACTCCGGGACTGGAATTAGGAACATCCAGTTCTTGCTCCTGGAGCTCTGTCTGTGATTCCTTATCCACTGAGTGCATCAGGTAAACCTTCCCAGGACAGACTCCTAAGCCACATTCCTATAGCATCAATTTTTCACTTGCTTGTGCTTTGTTTTATACTGAAGGTAGCTCAGATGGGCAGTTCTCTAACCACCAAGATACAGAAATGTCAGCTGCGTCACCTCCTACTGTATTAGGAGGAGTGGGCCATATGTCTCAGTTCAGAGGGATGGAGAGGGGTTTTCCAGCCCATCTCTCTGCCTATAGCCCCAAGAGTGGCCCTGTGAGAGAGGAGGCTCTCCAGTGCATTCCTCTACCCAGCTTTTCCTGCTGGGCAGCACTGGCATCTCGCCCCTCATGCCAAGCAGCATGAAATCTACCTCGAGGCTCATTCACTGCCCAGGAAACTTTGGTGCTTAATCTGGCATCACAAATTCCTTTCTGGGGCTAGGCACTGAACGCTTATGCTTGGCACTGCCAAGTAGCAAACCTTTATGAGTGGAGCCCTAAGGTCTTTTTAGCTGCAAGGAGCCCAGAAGATAGGGTTACGTTTAATGACAGCTCTCACAGTGTGTGAAGGATCCCAAAAAAACCTTTATTGCAGAACCGACTTATTGCCTGACGATTCTTTCTGAACAAATGTGTTTTTACAGAAGGGCAGTTTTACAGGAGCTGAAATGTTACAGCATTTCCTAATTTTTATAGGGGGTTTACTTGAGAGGTTTTTCAGATCCTGGCTGTGATTCTGTCATTGTAGGTGAGATTTAGAGGGAGCAAGAAAGACAGCATGAGAAAGGAAAACCTGAAGCTGTCAAGCTGAACTTAAGCATTTTGACAAGGTACATTTTCATGAAGACATTAGAAACATGGTGCTTTTTATTCCAGCATAGAACAAAACAAGGGCACATTTCGAAATCAATTTTCAATAAATTGCCGTGAACAGAATTGTTGTTTCTTGGCTACCTCAACTTATTATCTTGTGTGTTGATACCATATAGATGGTATGTTACTCCATGAGTGTGTTAGGTGGGACCCAGTGCACTCAAAGTATGCTGCAGTCTCTAGCCAGTGAGACTAGTAGACTTACCTCCCAGTTTTGCTTAATTCTTGTGCTAACTGATCTAACAGTTCCAGATTCCCATTACTTCTGCATTTAATCACAAATGCACAATTAGAAGTGTTTCTTCTGGGAACTGAGCTGATATCCTTCCCACACTTCTCTCCTGAAAAATGGCTTAAGCTGTTCAGAGGGCCCTTAGAAAACTCACTTGTAATCAGAAGTACACATCTCAGTGGTATTTCCAGCATCAGAGAGCACTGGATTTCACCCAAGAAGTAGGATATTAGGACTCTGCAGACTTTTAGCTTGAAGAATATTGAACTTGCATTTTAGGCAAGTGTCCTTCTGCCCAAAGGCCTGAGGTTAAACATCTTCCGCGCTGTTGAAGTTGGGTCACTGCATGGTCAGGAGCCCCAGAACAGGATCAGAAGAGGAGAAAATAGCTGTAGTCCTAGGTTCAGCATAAAAGTCTGAGTATTCATGTACTTCAGGGCATCCGCTCCTAGGGCGCTTGTGACCGCATGGCTGTAGATCTGTCAGAGCATGGAAGATGTCCCTCATCTTGCAGGACACGTGAGTCTGATGGATGTGCACTGGATTCTAAATCCAGTTCTCTGCCCTTAAATAGGAAACCACAGCCTCTCCCTGATCACCTTTGAATGCTTTGCATGGAGGCAGGCAGTCTTTCAGGAGTTTTGGTGCTGCTTACATGGATAAAAAGCACATTTAATTAATTTAATTTAATTTAATTTAGAGCCTTTCTTTTACCTTTAAAGATGAAGTGGAGTCTCAAAAGCTCTGAAAGGGTATGAACTTTTCAAAGAATGACTTGTAAAGAAGAAAAGAAAAATATTTTCATTTTTATATTCACAGTAGACATTTCATTGCCATTGTGTTACAACTGGATGGAACGGTGTTTGCTTACATTAAAGGCTGCATTTACAAAAATCCCCTCCTCTTCAGTTTTTATGGAGAAAATGATTTAAGGTATTTTAAAGGGCTTAAAAAAACTTTTGGCAAAATCTGTTTACTCGGGGGAAACTTCAATCACTGTATTGGAAATTTTGGCGTCCTGCCACTGCAGAAACTAAGACAAACCATAAAATTTTTATGTGGAAGTGGCTGAAAGGTGAAGAGTCAAGTCTCCAACTGCAAATTCTTGTATTTCCAGGGTCATTGCCTGTTCTGCCAATATAGGATATCGGTGATTCCGGTTTCGAAGAATGACAGAGAATTTGGCAGTCCTTCTAATGAGTCACATAGGCCATGTTTCTAAATATTCAAAAGCAGTCTATGTTCATCCAGAAAGGAAAAACAAGTGCTTGAACTGCTTCCTTTTTCAAATAGCTTTAATAGTTCTAGAATACAGAAGTAGAAAAACCGTAGTTTAAAACAGCTTTCCCCTTGGTCCTTCCTAACCATTTGTTTTGCCTGGTAATAAGTTCAGGCTTTCTTTTACCTGGAAAAAATCTGTGATGAAAGGAGAATTAACAAAATAGGTGCTACAAGACACAGAAGCCTGAAATTGGGAAACTGGATGTGAACTATGCCAAGCTTGCACTGGTTTAACTGTTTCCACTACAGGTGTGATTTCTACTGAAATAGTTTTACTGAAATAGATGCCCGTTATTACCACACCCAGTGTTTCCATGCAGCTCTCATTTAAAATAATTTAAATGCTTTTTAGTTAGGCAGGAATTGTAGGATCTTGTGGGTGTGGATAGTTTTCTATATAATTATGTGGGCCAAATATAGATAAGGAGGAGCCTGGAAAAGATTGGCATCACCAAGACCTGGAATGTGACCTTGTGCATAAGGTTTATCATTCCATTAGACTGGCCAGAGTAAGTTCCTTCAAAACTTACCCCATTCATTACCAAAATTATCATTACAACAGCCAACTTTTACAAGTAATGGTAATCATTAAATCAAAACTGCATAGCTTTGAAAGTTTTAGTAGGCTAAGGAATATTCAACCATTAAGTCCTCATTCAGAACCTTTTTTTAATTCATTTTTTTTCAGTACTTTGCAGATTTTTATGAGAGACTCCTGACACTTCTAGAATTCATATAATACAGAAAAATGAAGATAATAATATAGGCTACAGCTTATTGTCACTTTATGGAAAACGTGTTGCTTCTTGTGAAATTACTTTGGAGGTGCCTCTAAAATTAGAAGAATAATTATGTGTGTAAATGCTTCCTCATGGTGGCTGGGGAAGTGACCATGGGTGACTGGGTGCAGGTCACATGTGCAAGTTCCCCTCCCTAGCTTTGAGGCTCTAAAAGACTTCTAAAAATGAAATGAATGTACTTTTTAAACTCATTTGTGAATACATGCATGGAGGAAGGGGTGGTTATCATGATTTCTTTTTCCTCTATCTAGATGTAGTTTGCCCTAGAAAAGTGTTTGGATTGTGTTTCTGGAGGATTCCACATTACAAAACCCCAAACTTCCACAAACAAAACCCTTGCACATGATTGCTCTAGCTAGCTTAGCTAATAAATGGAATGTCTATCTGCTAAATTGTATCTCCACCAAATTAACTGAATTAACTACCCTAGCCGACATATTTGCCTTGACCTCTTGTGGCTGTCCAGTTCAGTCTTTGCAATGAAAATTAAATTGCCCCATGATTGGTGCTTGTTTACTATAGAAACTAAGGTAACAGAATCTAGAATAATCTTTTGGATTCTGTACAAATAACCATTACACTTTCTTGTGTTTGAATTTCCTTTGAAGGCTTTCATCTTTATCACAAGTTACCCTCAATTGTACCTGAAAGCTGTCTCCTTATTCTGGTTGGATTGCTTCTTGGCGGGATTATTTTTGGAGCAGAGGAGAAGTCCCCACCTGTAATGAACAGTGATGTTTTTTTCTTGTATCTTTTACCACCCATTGTACTCGATGCTGGATATTTTATGCCAACTCGTCTTTTCTTTGAGAACTTTGGTACCATATTCTGGTATGCTGTGGTGGGCACGCTCTGGAATGCCATTGGCATTGGGATTTCACTTTATGGAATCTGCCAGATCAGTGCGTTTGGTTTGACTGATATCACATTGCTGCAGAATTTGCTCTTTGGCAGCCTCATTTCAGCTGTGGATCCTGTGGCGGTGTTAGCTGTTTTTGAGAATATTCATGTCAATGAGCAGCTTTACATCCTGGTGTTTGGAGAGTCTTTGCTGAATGATGCTATAACTGTGGTAAGTTACTTGACAAATGATTAGTTGAAAAAATGATAAATGATTGTTTGCATGCCACTTCATTGTATCTCTTTGTATCTGGTTATTACAGTTTGCTAATAGAGGAAAGTCAAGGAGTGCTAACGTATTTATGTAATTCTCTAAACTTCAGATTTAGCAAGTATGACAGTCTTACTACACCAGAGTAATGTGTAATGGTAGCATATTTACTCTACAAATTTTACTACCCGATCTCTTTAGTTTCTGTATCTTTGAATTCTGTTACTTCTGTAAAGTGAAACTGGAGGTTTTCCTCACCTGCAGAAATGTCTTTGAACAAGAGAGGGAAAAGGCACAATGTGAGGTGTCCCAGCATGTTCACAGGGAGAATGGGCAACTCATTGAGATGACATAGGTTCACAGATCTGCTCATCCAGTTGGAAGTGTCCTGAGACTACCAATGCATTTCTCCCAGGCTATAGATGAGATAGGCCGGCCATCTGGAGGCAGTAATTTCTAATCATTAACTAGCTGAACTGGGTTTGTGGTGCTGACCTGAGGGCATCAATCTTCACATTCCATTAACACCCCCAATGCCCCTCATTTGTACCTGATGACAACATGTCTCAGACATTACTCTCATTTATCCATGCCTTACTTGAAATCCTGCCCATGCCAACTATGTCCTGGCATGCTTTCTGTTTTGTGAGACACGGAGGTCCAGTTTTTCATATGCCAGGAGGATCAGAAAGTTTCATTAATTGAGTCTGTACCTTCTCTGTCTCTGGCACTGGCTTCTTACTCCTGTCCCATTCTATGCACTGTTATCCTTCAGTTTTCCCCTTTTCTAGGGCTTTGCCTCACCTGCTTAACATGTGTATATCTCATCCTTTAATTTGAGCCTTTGTACTGACCATTTCTTGTTTGTCCATGGGAGTACTGTTTGTTGGGAGTACTGGTTTTTTTTTTCACTTAGGCTTCATGCTGTACCTGATTATGTTGCTATCCAGCCATCTGAATCACTTCCTCTCTTATGCGCTTGCCTTAAAGCCTAGCTTTTCTCAATAGCTTACAGCTGAAACTACCTGCTGTTACTAAACTGGTACTTAAGCCAGTCCTGAAAATCAGTGAGTGTAAATACCAAGTTTCAAAAGGCTTAGCAGTTCAGCCATGGCTGTGTCTACTTTCTCTAAATGGCCATTCCTGGGGTGGAACTCTTCATATGAATTTTTCTGGGGGAATAAGGCCTGCCTTTACGTTAATGTAAAACATTGTGGGATTTGTTTTTCGTGGGGTTTTGTTTGGGGTTTTTTTGTACTTTTGTGTCTTTTTCCAATCAAAATAACTTTTTCCCAATCAAAAAATCAGTCACCTTTCCACTGGAGCAGCAGTTAATCCAGCAAGATTTGCCAGGAAAACACTGCATCTTGATGATGGAATTATTCATGCATGCCATAACTCAATGGCAAATTACTCCAAAACACCATTTTTATAGGTGCTGGCAAAGCAATTTAATAACCATGATGAATGGCTTTCCTGTAGGTGTCATTATTGCCTTCTTTGAAGGTAGTCCTTTCTGATGGCATGCCTCCCCAGGTGCCCTAACACAGGGGAGCTACTCTGAGTCTGTAGAGCCAGTCCAGTAACGCACTGACCATACATATATTCATGAAGGAGTGAAAAGAATTTAGAGTACCTTTGGTCTTTCTTCCTAGATATCGTTTAAAAGTAACACTTGGCAGAAGGTCAAGTGGTTTCCACATGCTAAGCAGTGGTCTGCTAATGATTCCTAGTTATGATTTTGCACACCTGCGATCTTGTGATTATATTTAAAATGTGACCCAAGCTGTCACACAGATTGCCCGTAGGGTGTCCTTAAAGGACCTCGCACCCCCTGCCCATAGCAGTGCTGCCAGACCAGTCCTTGCTGCCAGTTACTCAGGTATCTGCTCAAAGGAGGTGATGTTTTGTAAATACTGTCTCTTCATTTGCCCTTGTTGTGTTACTGGGACAGCTGATAAAACCAGCTAGAAGGAAGAGTGCAGAACCTTCCAGCTTTCATCTGCTGGAGCCCTTGACTTCCACCTACCCTGGCAGGTGGCTCCCGTGGGGTGCAGAGACAGAGCAGGAGTGGGGTGGCATGCAGGAGGGCCATCCACAGGAGCTGCTTAGTGCCTACAGCCACTGCAATATCAAAAAACCCAGGGGCTGCAGAGATGGGCAGCGCGGAACAGTGTGGCTTTAGTAAACATGCTTTTGAAATACTTTAAGCCCTTCTTCCTCCTATCCTGCTTGCACTGCCTGGCTGCTCCTAATAAAAGCTTTTATTAGGATAGCAGTGACATCTGTGCTTTCTCTTTTCAGAAAATGTGCTACCACATCTGCATTTTAGATGCGAAGCGAGGTGTGCTTTCTCAGGAATCTCAGCTCTTCTGTGTTTCTCAGATGGTCTTTCACGCCTGGTAGTTTTTGTGATATGCCTGTGCGTTTGGATGATCCTTATTCCCCACCAATGGAATATTGGAACTTGAATTTGGCTGAGGACAATGCTTGCTAGTTTGCTTCTTGTACACAGTTGGTGCTTTAGCAAAAGAGTGGGTCAATGATAACTAGCACAGTGATATTAAGTGGCAAGATCATGGTTGAAGTGGAGTGTTAGCAGTTCAAATTCCAATTCTAGGCTTAAAATCACAAAGAAGGAGCCAGTGTATTACAATAATATTATTCCCATGTCAGAAAACATTACAGCAGTGCACTGTATTCTGCCTCTGCTGAAAACATTATTTTAGTGCTTTAAAGTAATTTCAAAATGAAAAACTAATATCTGAGAGCTGATGAAAATAAGCAATTCGTGTCTAGGTAGAGCAGAGATACTGTGAGACGATTAAAAAGTTGTTGGTGACTAATACTTCTTGGTGTAACCTTCAGTGAGTTCAGCTTAAGGATGTTGAGTGCAAATCTTGAACCTGAAAAAACCCCAACGTTCTCATAACAAATGCACTACAAATTGTGACCAGCATTGGTGTTAACTCACCTGAAAGTTTAGAGAGGGCTGTAAAACTGAACTGCTGTAGAATAAAAGGGAAGTGAACCTGATTTTAATCTCATTTACAGCAATGTAAATAAAGAACAATAGGAATAGATTACAGTCATGTTTGTGACATTCCATAGTCCTAGCTGCTGCTTCTATCATGGCGGTCTGGTTTTGATCTGAGGTACAAAAGAGAACATTGATTTTCTTCTTTCAAATAACTTATGGCAGCAGATTTGAGATTTATGGGGATGTCTGCATGTGGAAACAACAGGCTCCATTCTGTTTGGAGGGTTAATACTTTGCTGTGAGGTTAAGGTGATGTTATGGAAAGGCTATTGCTTGAGAAGATCAAAATGATACGCTTCTTTACAAGCAGCTCTCAGTGGCCTTATTTTGGAGACTTGCCTTTATATATATTTATATAGTTACTTTTTAAAATATATAAAAGACTATTTAAAACTCCACTTAAAGAAAATAATAATCTTCCATGGTGCATACCAAGGGAGTATTCTGCCAGGTCAAATTCTGTAGATGTGTTGAAGAACAACATAACTCTGGGGTGGTCCCAAGTTGCAGCAAGTAACTCAGGGGAACTCCTGCCATTGCAAACAATGCAGCTCAACAGTATTTTTTCTTCAGTCTGTGATTCATGGCATCCTGGGAGTCTGTGGACTGAGAGGTCCTTATGAGGTGACCAACGAAGGCACACCTGTTGCCAGTAGATTTATTTCTGGGATACATAATGCAAATCCATAAGGTCCGCAAATCCATAAGGTCCACAAATCCAAACAAAGTGGAAAAACAGTATAGCCTATGACTTTACTTTCCTGTCCTGCACAGGGTATAATAAGAGGGAACAGGGCAAAAAGGCTGGGAGTCTGCCTCAAAGCAGAAAGATGAAGGGGTTTATCCAGGTGAAAAAGGACACTATGTCCTGAGGGCATCATTGTTATCAATTAAATAGTTCATGCTCCTGCTCTTGTCCTGTTTGTTGCTTTGTAATGGAAATGACTGGTGACTATGCTAGGTTTGATTTAACCTTTTTCCATGCTTGCTCTGGAGTATATTTTTTCTTTTCTTTTTCAGTTCTTTCTTTTTACTTAGCCCAAAGGACCCATAATTGGCCATGTCTTTGCAGTAGTCCATAATGAGAACGTTTCCCTCTGTAAGACCAGTTTTGGCCAAGAGCCAAACAACTTATTTTCTGTCACGTGAGAGAGAACAAGACTGCAAACATGACAAATCCTTCCCAGCACCTATTTAAACATGTACATTGTTGACATAATGCAAGTGCTGATAAAACATTTTTCTCTTAAATACCATTTCTGATAGAGAAACTTACTAGGTTTACTAAGAATTCCAGAAAAAAGAGGAGATTTAACTCCTGCAAACTGTCCAAGATGTTTGAAGTGTTTATTATGACCACAGTGTCTTAGCCTGTGAGCCCACTGTAACATGAACAAGTGCCTACAACCAAGCTTAAATCTGTACAAGTGAACTATGGAGTAATCACAGTATCTCATGGCTGAGAGCATACATGCAGCACCAGGCAATGCTTAAATTTCCCAAATAAGTCTGCAGATGGGGAGACCCTTTAAGGTTTCTTTAAGAGTAACTGATGCCATTGTTGTCTGTTTTGTAGTAACTGAAATACTTGGTATTAGAGAAATGTGACTTCACATTGTTCTGTTTCCTGTGTAAACCATAAGGACTGTCTGGCTGAGAAAATGTGGTAATCCCATTGACTCTCATTTGGAGGATAGTTACAAACACTTTGAAAATTAAACAGGGTAACAGGCCTTTTAATAGGAACTAAATCCCCACCTCTAGAAATAATCTAAAGTTTGAAAAGTCTTTAAACCACTGGATTCCTAATGCTTAGTTAGGAAGTAGTTAATTAATAAGAAATTGATTAGTCAGAGAAAGAGTACTTAATGGATGCCATATTTCATGTTTCATGTTTCTTTTAGTCCTTGGGGTGGTCAGTGTCCATCCCCTCTCCACCCCACCCCATGCCGGATGAATCTGTATGGTCCAGTTAAGTTCTGCAGCTCTTGGTGTCTTATGTGGATCAAAATAATTTGAAAAGAACCTGGTTTTTCACGGATTATGAAACTGCATTTTTCCCTCTCTCTTTTTTTGTTTTGTTTTGTTTTGATTGGTTGGTTGTTTTTGTTATTTTAATCTGGGGAAAATCTGAAATGGTCATTTGTGGAGAAATTAGAAGCTCTGCAAATAAATGAATTTAAAGAAAGATTAGATAGATCTATGCTCCTGGACTGAAGAATGGCATGGGTTAAGAAACCCATTTGCAAAAATGGGAATAATATATTTACCCTTCTTCGCATATCTCCCTGATTTTTGTGGTGGACAAGTAATATGCCAGAGGTAAACAACACCCTATCTTAAAAGTCAGTTCGGGGTAGGTAGAAAAATTCAAAATTCAACATTGAAGCAGAGGAACGTAAAAGCATGAAGGGAACATAAGAGTTCAGAAACATAATGTGCTTTCTTTTTCCTCATAGGTCCTGTACAATTTGTTCAAGTCTTTCTGCCAGATGCACACAATTAAGGTTATTGACATATTCGCTGGGATTGCTAACTTCTTTATAGTGGGGATCGGTGGAGTATTGATTGGAATCCTTTTGGGATTTGTAGCAGCCTTTACCACCCGTTTCACCCATAAAATCCGAGTGATTGAGCCACTCTTTGTCTTCCTGTACAGTTACTTGTCATACATAACAGCTGAAATGTTTCATCTCTCAGGCATCATGGCGTAAGTACCCCAACCTTTAGTACTAATAGCACCCAAGTAAGAATGACAGAGGAAATTGCAGAGTGGTCCAGGTTTTGCAAACTTTGCCATATGGCATCTTTCCATCATGCATAGCAGTGATGCTGGCTTGAGGATTTCTGGCCTCTCCCCTCCCGCTTCCATCCCATTCTCCCAGCTTGCCACCACACCAGCTGTGTCATTAAAACTGGTCATGGCATCACCATAAACCATATCTTTGAAATGCTCCAAGTTAAAAATAATCCCTTGTATTTTCAGTGGGATTACTCTTAAATCAGTTTGGTGACCTGTGTCCTCATGTGACCCTACAACTAGTCATAAGGGCATGGCTGATGGGTAGCCCACAGTGATGTAGGGGCAGCCATGACAGGGAGGGAGTGGGAGTGGTAGCTGGGAACTTTGTGAACTGGCTTCACTTCTGATGCCAATATATTGTGAAACTATGTCTTAACACTTAGTCATGTGAGCTTCCAGTAAGTACCATTCAATGAAGACAATGTATATATCATTAAGGCAAACTTCTGCTGGATTATAAACACAGTAAGGATTGAGTGAATGTAAAATTTCCAGAGTCTAGTCCTATGGTGATGTAACAGTTTAGTTTAGTATATTGGTGTGCGTGCCTGTGTGTTACAATGCTCTCTGTATGCATAATTATGTATAAAATAATATTATTCTTCCCACTTCCAACAGATGAAAATATTTTCACTCCTGTTTTTTCACTCCTGGGCTTCAGTCAAGAGAGAGCACAGCCTCTCACTTGATGCTGTTTATACTGTAACAACCTCAACTTTAGAAAGAGCCCTTATGACATTTGATATACTTAAATGGTTTGCTCTGGTTCCAAGTAATATTTTTAAAGGCCAACCTTCTTTAAGGACTTTGTATTGTTCTAGTGGCAAATATGAGTCATTCAAGCATTAGGAGCATAGCTTTTTATGAAAACTCAGATGTTACTTCTGAGTATCACTAATACTGATAATATCTTATTTGATTATTATCTTTTAGGAAAGTGAAGACAGGTTTGGTATCACACACATGCGAGTATAACATTTTCTGGGGCTGGGAAGCAATTTATATGGGCATTTACAGCTGATGTTTTCAGTGGTATAAAAATAGAGCTATGCCATGAAATGAGAGGGGTTAGTACTTCAATATAAGTAAAGAGCTAAAGATTGCATGGGTTCCTTTCTCTGATATAAGCCTAAATAAAGCAACATGTGCATCCACTTTGACCGAGTTCATAAGTGTGCCATCT
>NW_009912308.1:13044-14021 GCF_000696875.1 Nestor notabilis
CATAGCATTTGTGTGGTTTCTAGTTTCCTCTACTTCTTATGTCAAATGTCCTTGACATCCTATGATCAAATACTTAAAGGGCTTCTAAACCAAAAACGTGTGGCTAAACTGTACATGGAAAAAGATCATGGCAGTGTGCATGAAAATACTGATTTGGACATGCTGCACCCAGGATACAATGGAAAGGGCATGGTGAGTCAGCTGGTGGGTCAGTGGACCCACTTCATGCCAGTGCCTGCCACCAGCATGCCAGTGCTTCCCATGATACTAACAACCTGTTTGTTTTCATTTGTAACCCCGAATGGGTGCAAACCAAAGAGGAAACATAAAGAATTTTTTTCCCTCCAACCACAATAGAAAATAAGTTATCTTTGAAATGTTCTGTATGTTTTTTAACTCTAAATGTATTTTGTAACAGCTAACAGAGCTGGATACATCAGTAATGCCAAGGGGGATCAGGAAGGGCTCTCTGCAGCCATGTAGTGTCTCAGCTGTCATGAGATACAAAGCGTGCCCCCCCTCAGCAGTGTTGCCAAGGGCCTGTAATCTCTGCATCCCCTTGGCATAAATCTACCCTGTGCTTTTCACATTTCATTGGGCTTTGAACTGCAGAGAATATTTTGCTCTGTGTCACAGTGCAACATGCATCAGTATTGAGTTCCCTGTCGTTCTCTGCGGTGAGTGACTCATGGCATCATTGCTTGGGTCTGACTTCAAAGTCAGTCCTCCTTTGAGCATGTAGTTGGACCAAATGACCTTGGGGCGTCCCTTACAACCCAGATTGTTTATTCATTATATGTTTCTGTGGCCATTTATAGTTCAGCCTATAGGGAATAATAGCCTGATCTCCCCTTTCTCACCCATATCCACATCAGTCTGTTAAACTACAGATTCCCACTTCCTGCATTAGCAGGTTTGTAAAGATACTCAGCAAGATCTTGTGGTTACATGTTGTACCATAGTTTAGGGGAAGAATA
>NW_009912308.1:14052-49563 GCF_000696875.1 Nestor notabilis
GATAGATACGCAAAGTGCCTCATTTCTGTGCAAGCAGGAATTCACTGGTAGAGGAGTAGAGGGGAATGAAAGGTGCTTGTCCCTCTTCTGATAAGTCTGTGTACTCGTTCTGAGGACAAACAATTCCTGAAGCATCTGTGTATAACCCCTGCACCAGGTTACTTGGCTGAAATAGTGAAGGGACTGAATCATGTCCCTGTGAGCTGCAGTGAGAAAATCCTTTTCTGAAGGAGAGGGAAGAGCTTCTGCTTGTAAATAGAGCCAAGCTTGAATCAGGATCAGGGGTGTAAAACATACAGATGTGACTCTGAACTTTATTTGCTTGCTTCCATTTCTAATTATAATGCTGTATTTTCTGCTTACTAATTTCTCATAAAGGCTGTGATGCAGCAGAACTAGTAATATATGTTCCTTTTTTTTTTTCGTTTTGTTTGCAACAGTGAGTTAGCAGGCTGAAAGGAACGAACATTGAAACTACTGTAAGTTTAGTAGGTCAAGGAAACTTGAGGATTGAACCCAGTGGCCTAGTTTATTGCAGTCATGACAGAAACTGTACTGTTTGTACAGGAGGACTTTTATTCTTCAGAGGCACAGAAGGTTGCAGTTTAATTGCAATTAACTGTTCCCCCCCCTCCCCTTCTTGACAAAGGCAGCTACCTCAGGTCACAGAAGTAGAAGCCACAATTAATGTATGTGGTTAAGAAATGTAAAATAAAACACACCTAAGCTTTTGTTTTGATTACGGTGACAATAAAAATTTAGTTTGGGAGGAACATATTATAATAATGTACATCAAATCTTGCATATTCAAAGAAATTGATTTTGTATTAAATTCTAGCACTACATTGCTGTGTTATTTTCAAATTGAAGAGAATTCAACAGGATTTTTTTTTTTTCATGTAAATAAGTACTCTGAAGAAATACCAGATTCATAAAGTGATCAGTGATTAGCTGTGGAATTTTACTTACCTGAAGAGTAACAAATAATGTACAGCATTGTTTGTTATACTGGTGAACCAATTCATCAATTACTTAACACTAATTGAATGAATGCAAAATGTAACTGAAAATAATATTATAAGTGTTGTCCCTTTAAATTCTAGTGGTTAAGTGTAGTAGATGTTTTAAGTTACAGCTTGCAAAGATCCTGATTAATCGGGTGGCAGATTCTTATCAGACATCTATTTACAGTGTCTCCATTACCTCAGGATCCAAAAACAAACCGTGTCCAGAGCATGCTTCCCCATTCCCCAAGCTGCAGGGCCTTCCTAAATGACTATAATCATGAAAACTATTTCTTTTTAAAGCTAATAAATAGTACGGAGCATTTTGTCGTGCCTTTGATGCAGACCTGACAGCCCTAATGCGTTGGGCAGTGAGCTGCAGCTTTGAGACCCTAACACAGATATGGGTCTGGAAAAGGCTGTTTTGCAGCCTGCCCACTGCATTCTTGCTATGTTGCATTTGCTACCCCTACACTTGCCAGCTCCACTGTGTGCACAGTCGGCTGGAGGTAGCAGGGATGCATCGGACTTGTTATACTTGTGCAGATAAGCAGTGCACACACAGGAGAGCTGTCATGACATAGCGGGAAATATTTGTAGGTCTGTCGGTGCAACCTGTGGCTTATGAAAAGCTGTTTTGCCACTCAGTATGTGAGTTCTGGACAGTGAAAGTGTTAAGCAGATTTTAGACCCTTCTTCACATATACTTTTGAAGCTGGTCACCAGAGCTCTGTAAACTGAAGAACCTGGGAATGTTTGACAGTTTCCGGACGTGGGAGTATGTCCTGCCAAATCATCACTGCTTGTCAGGGCTAAATCTGTGCATGACCCAGGTCCTCTCCCATTTTCTTCCTGACATATGCAGGCACGTATGTTTGTGGAATCTATGACAAATACCTAGTTTGGGCAACTGTAAGATGAGAACAAGGAGGAGAGCTGTGAAGAGCATTGGCAGTCTGTCAGTATCGTCAAAAACGTAGGACCTCTGTTGTCCCAACCACATGCTCAAACTAGAAATGTTACCTAAAGTCACTGAGTGTTGCAGGGAGGAAGCTCACATGCTTATGTAATCTGCATCATTTCTTCTGTGGTGGAACCCATGTTACCGTGTCTTCCCAGACAGCATGCTACTCTTGGGCCACATAGGATACGTGGTCTTAAAGGTCTTTTCCAACCTAAATGATTCTATGATTCTGTGAAATGCAGATGAGGCTCTGGGATAGTTTGTCAAGCTTTCCCTCTTCGTAGTCTTGAAATTTGCCTAGGGTTGGAGCTAGTTTTTGCATGGCAATGGCCATTTTATTTTGTGCTGACGAGATCTGCAGCCCTATGCAGAGGAAAAGCAAACAGTGGCCTAAAGTGGTGGAGGATGACAAATTGTAGCCTTGCTTCTTAATTTGCCTGGTAAGAGGAGCTGACTACTGTCAAAGTCATTGAGGAGGGGAATGGTTTGGTGAGACAGCTGCTGGTGGGAAGTGAGGGAAGCTCTGTGCCATGACATGCAATTTTGCCATCCTCTCTGGTGTTCCCCAGCAGCAAGAGAAGCAGCACCCTGTTTTCCAGGGCTGCCTCTGGCTCTCCTCATCTCTGCCTCGTTGAAAACACAGAGTTTGCATGACCCCTCCACAGATTATGTGGATTTAGGATGTGACAAAACTCCATATTCTGATGTCTTCTCAGAAAACTCCTCACTGTAGAAAAAACTGTTGTGCCCAAAACTGTAGGTTCACTAAGCCTATAAATTTGAGATTGGTTATGGAGTAAGTTATGCTTTTGTATTTTAAAGAAAGACAACTATGGGAAAGTGAGTAACATTCTGTAGTTATAAGAGAGGCTAAAAACCCCATAAAAATAGTGAAATACAGGATAATGTTTGCCTTTCAGGATTACAGCTTGTGCCATGACCATGAATAAATACGTGGAAGAAAATGTTTCTCAAAAATCCTATACAACAATAAAGTATTTCATGAAGATGCTGAGCAGTGTCAGCGAAACCTTAATCTTCATCTTCATGGGAGTGTCCACAGTTGGGAAGAACCATGAGTGGAACTGGGCCTTCGTTAGCTTCACCCTCCTTTTCTGTTTAATCTGGAGGGCACTGGGTAAGCAAGTCGGTGCATCAGTATTATTTTCAAGTGAAACTTTTTATGTCTTCTTAAGTAGAAGATACCAAAAATCAGACAGAGTCCCATCAGCTTGGAGAATGGTCTTCTTATCTGTAATGTGTCCTAGATTGCAGGGTCAACTTCCACCTTCCCCAAAAACAGAACCCAAAAATCAGTTTGGTCCTGACCCTGCCCATCTAAAGTCAGAGGCAGTTTGCTGCATTTGTACATGCATTAAGTACATGTACTTAAATACAGTGTATGTATTTAAGTAAATATTTATTTTAAAATAAGCAAATTTGACTTAAAACTATTAGCAGTTGTACAGCAATTAAGGCTCATAGGTCTTAAACCTGCCCCTCACCCCAGTTTCATCTGTAATAGTCTTGATTCAGTCCCTCCATATGTCAAGGCAGCTCATGCTCTGATCTGCCTTTGCACCCTTACTTCCAGCTCTCAAGTGTCCCTTCAGTGCAGAAGTCTGGGTTATTTTCCCTCCTGCACGTGCAACCCCACGATACCTTATGCTGAAAAGCAGCTAAGCAGCCTGACTGCTCCCGTAGCTTCTGGCCCCCAAGCTTGCTCCCTTCACCTCTCTTTATACCTTTGCTCCATTCCACCACAAACCTGGAGTCTTTGACTTCAGTACATCAACATACTCTGCCATCTTTTCCCTCCATCCCTAGTCCTGCATCCTTTTTGTCTGTGCAAGGAAAATCAAGTAAGTGAATAGAAGTTTGCCGGGTTCAAAGCACAGGCTGATGGAGGTGACAAGCCAAAGTGTTCAAAAACACCTCAAATCCTATTAAAAAAAAAAAAAAAGAGTCTTGGTCTATACTGACACAGAGAATTATTGCTATTCTAGAGGTGCAGAGTCTAGCAGATAGCTGTCTTGTGGAGATTAATTAGCTCCTTCAGGTCCTAAATCCAGCCGACCAAAGGTGGTTAGCTCACTATATATGTTTAAGATACTGCTCTTTAGGCATTTTAGATTTTTCTTCTGTGGTGTTTTCAAGCTGTTAAGTAATATTTCATTTCTTCAATAATATATAGGTAAGAAGCAAATAAAGTGTTTTAAAACAAATATTAGCATTGTGGAGGTTTTCTGTGTAACTTAATTTACTTTTCTGGCTTGTTGTTTGTTTGGTTTTTTTTTCCTCAGGTGTTTTTGTTCTGACTCAGATCATCAATGTTTTCCGAACAATTCCTCTCACTTTTAAGGACCAATTTATTATTGCCTATGGAGGCCTCCGAGGAGCTATTTGTTTTTCACTTGTATTTCTTCTTCCTCCTGCTGTGTTTCCCAGGAAGAAATTGTTCATCACTGCTGTTATTGTGGTGATATTCTTTACCGTTTTCATTCAGGTAATGCCTTTCCTCTAATGGAATTCTTTCTTGGACATTGTAAATAAGCAGTGGGTAAAAAAGCAAACGCCCTAACATACTGGAAGGAACATACTTGAAGGTACTCTCTGTGGTCATAGTTTAAAAGAAAATACTATGCAGACCACTGACAGGTAACAAAAGAATGCCAGATATTAAGTACTTGTGCTAACATGTAAGAAGCATTAAGCATTTAAGACTTAGTGAGGTTGGAGTAGAGATAAAAGATAATCTGGGTACAGCTCCAGCACTAATTCCTTGTTAGAATATTTAAAGTTGTGCATTTCTCAGGAATTTGAGTTGGATATGGTGCACAGCGAGCAGGGGATTGAAGACAGGGCACTGAGAGGTGAACTGGAGTGTTTGAGTCTAGGTGTTAGGCAGTGATGCTGCAAAACAGCTGGACACCCATCCAGAAGTACCAGGTGTGCAGAAGAATGTGAAGAGCTTGTCTCTGCTGTCAACCTGGCCACGAAGACCTGGTCAAGAGTGACCAAGAGAGAGGGAAATGATTGAAACCAGCAAAAAAAATTTAGAGGAGGCAAAACATCTCAAATAAACATGTCATGGTGGTCATTATCCAGAGAGGTGGGAGTGATGTGACGGGCTAGTACATGGAATTGCATGTACTATGGGAAAATGCATGTACTGTGGGAAAAAAATTTTTAGCCTTCTACATGGATAAAGGTGCCATGGGAAGTATCTGTGCTCATGCTTGGGAAAGGGGAAAAGGTGGCTGGAGCAGCTGGAAATCAGTTGACCTTAGCATGTAAGCTGTGAAAATTGATTTTGGAGGATAGAATAATTTAAAATCTAGACATAAATGGAATGTGTTATGAAATGCAACATGGTTTACCAAAGAGAAGCCTGATATCATTCTTTAATAAGGCAGTTTCCAGAGTAATCTCATCCAACTTGACTCCTGTAAAATCTTTGGGGGAAGGGGCTGCACAGGAGATTGGTAGCTTAACTACTCATTAAACTGAAGTTTAGATTGACATTAGGATAATTGTAAAGTGAGTGAAGAAAGGGCTGACAGTTTCTCCTATAAGGAGAAGGAGAAACACATGGTTCTTTGCATCAGAAAGACCTCGGGGGGTCTGTAGTCCAACCCTGTGCCCAAAACAAGGCCACCTTCAAAGCTAAATCATGTGCTCAGGGCTGTGTCAAGTTGAGTTCTGAGTATCTCTATGGTTGGAGATTCCCCAGCCTCTCTGGGCATCTGTTCTAGCATTCAACCTGGGTTCCTGGGAAAGTTTAGTTTAATATTCTCATTACTGATGATAGCACATGAACACAGGAATTTTTTGTTGCTCGTTTCTTGATTACAGGCTTTGGAAAGTGTTCTTAGGGTGCCAGTGAGATGGGGTATTATGTAGAAAGAAGAGAATAACTGCAAGATAATATGATAGAAACAGAATAAAATTCAACAGTAGTAAGTGCAATCATCTTGCTAGGCTTTCTTACTAGGGATTTCTCTTATGAAATAAGAACCTTTCATTTGGAAAAAAACAGAAAGGGAAAAAACCCACAAGTGTACTAGTTGATAATGGGGTAGAGTTTAAGCCACTGATACCATGGGGATAGAAGAAAGGCATATCTGATCTTAAGACCTATTGAGACAGGTATTTCCATCAGAGAATAGTGTCATGTTGTAGAGTGATCACAGGACTGGTAGGCCTGTCATGTGAAAGGAGAACAGGATGCCTTAGCCATAGCAAAATGAAGAAGAGGGAATATAATTAATGTTTATATGAGGGAGTGAACACCCGAGGAGGGACATTGTTTAAAAAGACAAATGTTGGCACAAGAACAAAGTGGTACAAAGTGACCATGATGCAATTAAGAAGCAGCTTTCTAATTACCGTGAACAATGAAGTTCAGGATGAGTGTTCCAGTATGAGCAATGGGGCAAAGAAACCTAACTACTTTTAAGATAAAGCTGGATTCATTTACAAGAAGAAATATGTGACCTGGTTGTCTGGGACAGTAGGGACTGATTTCAACACCGTGAGTGTTTCATTCCCCTCTCCTGTGCCAGTGCACCTATACAAATAAACAAATTATGTCAATTCTTCCACAAATAATTATTTCAAACCTTTATATCATTCTGGGATAGCCAAAACATTCTGTTCTTTCTCTGAGAATAGTCAGGCACAGGCATAGATTTACAAAAAGCCTTAGCGTCATAATCTTGAATAGAAATTTTAGTGCTACCATTGACACATCTTTGAGTACCTGTTTTGGAAGTAGTCACTAAAATGGGAGTTGTTATGCTTGTTTTGGAATGATGTGGAATCCATTTATTAATTCAGTGAGGGTTTTTCTAATGCGTAACAGAACTGAACAAGAAATCCAACAAACCAAGTTTAAAAATACTCCGGATGCGGTAAGCGATGTATTCTTCATGGGATTTGCCAGGTTGCCCCTCTTGGACCTCTTAGCTTGAGGGAGCCCCTTCCTTCTGTTGCATTAGTGGAGTCTGTGATGCGACAAGGACTTCCTAGCTACGTGCAATACCTGCTGATGACAAGCTGTTGTAATTACTGTATTAGGCTGGATTTTGGGGTTAGGAAGGTGAAAAAGTAACCAGAGCTAAAAAGCTATCTACAGTCATTTTCAGTGCTCTGGCAGAGATGGAAAAGACTGCAAGGCTTTTTCTTTTTTTTTATTTTCTTTTTTCTTTATGTTTATGGAAAGAACATTTTTTTCTTTTTACAGGGAATAACAATTCGCCCACTGGTGGAGTTTCTTGATGTCAAAAGGTCAAACAAAAAGCAGCCTGCTGTCAGTGAAGAAATTTATAACAGGGTACGTTGCAGTGTCATGGATGAAACCCTCATACAGATGAAATTCCAGGTGTCTTTCAGTAAGACAAGGGTTCAGTATACAGTATTACAGAGAAGCACATGCTCTTTTAGGTTTGCTAGCTGTTATAAGCACAATAACTGTAAAGCTTATATTTAACTTTTGACAATTACTAAAATTAGCACTATTACATACCAGTTTTTGAATCTTCACTTTCTTAATTGTTCACTTCTTGAAATAAATTAAATTTCTGTAGTTTGTTTCACATTATGAGACACATGTTGCTTTAGAAATTTGTTACATTAGGAAACATTTGCCGAGGCAATTATATTACATTGCATTTGGGTTAGTTTAATTAAACAAATGCAAACTCCTAATGCTGTTAAACTTACTTAACTCTCCCATTATCAGCTTCTTTATGGATTTGTATTTGATATGTGTACATCTCCAATTATTCAAGTTTATTAGCCATGTATATTCTTGAATGTATGTCTCCTTGCAGCATACCTATGGCAGGTGGCTTGGACTTCCAAAAATGAGGAATAATAAGGGCTGCATTCAGCAAAGAAGTCAATCTAGGCGTCTAAAAGTCTGTCCTTTTAGAGCTTATACTTTGAACCTATGTACCAGGATTTCCCCCTCAGTTTAAAAGACCCTACTATTAGCACTTGCATTACAAGCTGCCTCTGGGGATAAAGTGAGATCTTAGCTGAACCGATTCACTCTTTTGTAATTCATAATAGACTGAGGAACAATGTTCTTTCTAATATTAGGTGATGAGGATGCTTTGAGGTGAGGTTAGACCATGATTCCGTAAAATAGGAACTCAGTGCCTGATGCTGGGTATCAGGTCCCAAGGGGCCAGTGCTGATGTGGGGAGCCGCTGCCCATTCAAGCTGTCTCCTCCACAAAAGTCATACCTGGTTCACTGTCAGGCCTGGGAAAGTCCCTGGAGAGGCCCTAGGCATAGCCTTGAGGGGTTAGGGAACTTAAAAGAAATAAAAATATGGGAAAAACCTTCAGATTCAGGCAGAAGCTCAGCAAGATCGACATTGGGGATATTTACAGCTCACTTCTGTCCTTTTGGGGCTGTGAGCTAAAGGAAGCTCCAGGGACAAAATCCCTGAGTCCGTCTCTGAGTTTGCTTAGACTGCATTTAGTTAAACTGAAGCATCGTCCGGAATTCTGACCAGGTGCTTGTTTTGAAATAAGTTAGAAACTAATAATGTCTGAGGGCAAGCCAAGTGGCATTTATAAGTTTATCTAATGAACCAATGTTTCCCTTTAGTTCTTTGACCATGTGAAGACTGGAATTGAAGATGTGTGTGGACACTGGGGTCACAACTTTTGGAGAGATAAGTAAGAATGACATTTAACCTCTTTCTTACACAAGAGAGGCTGAACTGGCTCAGCAGCAGCAAATGAAGGCTGTTGGGCATCATATTTCATTTTCAGCATTTTATTCTTGAAAGTGGATGGTTGTTTTTAGAACATGTGGGTTACAAAGGGAAAGCAGCAAAACAATGTCTTTTACTAACCCACAAGCAAGTAGAACAAAATCTCCAGCTGGGAAGAAAGGCAGCCCTCTGATCCCAGGGTGAAGTATGGCACCTCCTGAGGGTGTGTGTCCTTTCCCTGTTTCAGACTGTTTCAGAACATTTCCTATATTTCTGTGGAGCCTTTCATCCCATCCGGCTTTCTTCCGACAAATTGTATGTCTTTGCAGTGTTAAGTGAGGGGTTAGTTTCCTGTTTGATGGGAAACATACAAAAGCTTTGGGACTTTCTCTAGAAAGATAAAGGCAGTAGCTGGCATGAAGTACATGAGACATGCTAATGGCAGGCGGTTCCACAGTTCTTGATGGTATTATTTAAGACTTAGTGTCAGTTAAGAAGATTACTACTGGCAATACCTGAATAATTCATGTTTCATTTTTATTGCTGAATCATCATGATCATTGGTTTGGATCTAACTCCCTTTTCTCAGGAACACGCTCTTTTACACCCAAATCTTTTAGACCCAAAGCGTGGGCATTACTCACCCACCTTCTAGTCCCTGCTCCAACGAGAATTAAGTGTTTTATAGAAAAAGAAGTAGCACCATCAGGAAGGGTGGAGAAGAGCCCTCTCCAAATGGCTTGAGGGCAGCGCACTGAGGACACTCCTGGCAGATGCATGACATGGGTACAACTTTTCTTTACTCAGCCTGATTCTCCTTCAGTCTGTGTGAAATCTTTTATGAACAGGTTACGGAGCAAAGGAGTGTCCCACCTCTTCATGACCTTCAGACCCCAATTCAAGAATAATTTCAGAATGGCCAGAGGGCAAAATACTTTCTGACAAACAAAATCACCCCAGCTGTAATGAATGTTTTTTCTCTAAGCATCCAAGAGGGTTGCAGTTGCTTTGGAGAAAGGGAGAACTTCCAAAGTTTTACAAGATCAGGCTAAAATTTCAAAGAAAAAGCAGTGATGCAAATTTAGACCTTGTATTTGTTATTACAGTAAATATTTAATGTTCTTTGTCTCAAAGAAAATGGAGAATTAAAAACATTATCTAATAACACAGAACACCTGAAAGTTAACTAGGGAGACTGTCCATTAATGTATTAACCAAAACACAGGTTAAGACTATCTAACTTAAGCAAAGATGAATTTGATGTTACTCAGCCATAGGTTGTTAATATGAACAGACACATTCCCAGGTAAGAAACGCCTTCACAATTGCATTAGCTACCATATATTGGCTTTCCTTAATATGCACGTAAAAATTAAGTGGATGGGTTGGTTTGTCTCACATACAGGTTTAAAAAGTTTGACAATAAATACCTGCGAAGACTTCTAATCCGGGAGAACCAGCCCAAATCCAGCATTGTTTCTTTATACAAGAAGCTGGAAATCAAACATGCCATTGAAATGGCAGAGAGTGGAATGATAAGCAAGGTCCCATCTTCGGTGTCTCTCAGGTAAGCAAGCAATGCCAGCATGGCCAAGCATTTCGGCTGGGTCATGTAATGTATTTCACAGCCCAGTCTGTAGGCAGGATAATTACTTTAACTTGGGACACTTCGTGTCCAAACGTCACCTGAAGATTAAGCGGTTATGAAACAAGAGCATTTTTCCTGCAGCTCACACATGGAGCGCTTGGTGAACTGTGCTTGTCTGGAGTATAATTTTACAAGGGCAACTGCTCACGGGAACATTGATTTGCCATTTAGATCGGAGCTGGATTTGAACCAGTGCCTGCCCATCTGCTGTGAATAGCTACGAGGGAAGCCTGAGGGACATTTTGAAATGTAGCTTATCAAATTTACAATTTAATGTAATTTTTATCAAATTTTGGAGGCTGAGTTTTCAGCCTTACTACTGACTTAAATGAGATCAAGATTTCATTCTTACATGTTATGTTTTCACCTGTTCCTCGGTTGCTTTGAAATGTTGTTTCCAACTCTTAACAAAGGAAATAGGTCAAATGTAATTCTCAATCATAAAAATAAAATTCCTCCTCTCTCTCTCCCCTTTTCCTCTATTTTTCTTTGTTTATCCTGCCACAGTGAATATCATGAAGGAAAGATAAAGCCTCTTTCTCCCACTGAAATGGAAAATATGCGGGAAATATTAACGAAGAATCTCTACCAAATACGACATAGAGTAAGGATGAAGTTTTGCATACTTAAATATCCCACTATTCTTTGAATATACGGATTACTTTCCTGATACATCTTTGTGCTAGTACATCTTCTGTACCATAACAAATATTTAACACTGTTATTTACTTCTATTACCTATGAATCCATGTAATTTCGTAGGTACAGAAACATATTCATAATCCTTTATGTAAATAGCTTACTTGATATTATACTATTGATACAGCTTAATGGTTTTGTCATATTACGTGCAATCTACTTACATTATTTAAGGAGGATCATAAGTGCAATTCAACGCAACACTGTCTACTTATATCAGTATTTTGGTCACTTCCTGATATGGGATTAGATTTCCCATTTGCCTCCAGTGGTGAAGTTGTTTGTATTAAGAGCAGAGGTGATGAGCTGGAAAAATAGTGAAATAAAAGCAAAAGGACATTTCACGTTTATCCTCCTGGGGCTAAAGAGTTTGAATGCCTGAGCCCTTGGAAAACATTCAAAAGTGGAGTGAGCTTCAGCTTGCTGGAGTTAAAAATGACTTCCCCTTAGGTGACTCATCGCTTTCAAAAGTGCATCCGCTACTGACATATTGAATGACCTAGTGCAATGTGGGGGTGAACACTGTATAAGCCAGCTTTTTCCTATTTCTCTTTCATTATACATATCATCAGGTTAAAAAAAAGGTGACAAACAGAAAAAGGTGCTTATGAAGGAGATGACTAAAAAAAATACTGGCATAATCACTGTTCTTGCTCTTAATCATCTGCAGTATGACTTTCTTCACAAGGATTTATGATGCTTATTAAAACATTAAAACAAAAAGCCTGTTTTGCACTGTGTACATAGTTCAATGCATTTGACATTATGCTTTTCAGAGTGTGACCACTGTTTTTATGTTTCAGACAATGTCATATAACCGACATAGCCTGGCTGCAGATGCAAATGAAAAGCAGGCCAAAGAAATCCTGATCCGTCGCCGGCATAGCCTTAGGGAGAGCTTGAGGAAAACGAACAGCCTGTCAAGAGAAAGACCGGTACTTGTATTTTGGTTGTTTTATAAAAAGCAGTTCTTTGTAGTTAAATGTTATGCAGAAAAAAAATCTTCTGAAATGCAGAAAATATAAATCCTGGATTTGGAAGACAACTGCATGTATAATGTCACACTTACTTACACTTTGAGTTGCACACATGGACTCCTTGTTGACCCTCTCAGCAAAGCTTCAGTTTTGTAGAACGTGATGTAGGAGTGGGATCTGCTGACATAATTTTAGCTCAGAGATGCTGAACTAGCTCTGTACTCAGTGTACTTCTAAGGTATGGTCAGTATTTTCTATTGGTATTTCGATGAAGAGTGGATGATCAAGGTCAAAAATTACTTTGAGATACACAAAACTACTTAAAGTACGCTCTAAAATACAGGAAAGAGAACTTTCAATTGAGTCAGTCAGAATGAGCTTTTCATTTGAAAAATGTTGTGGGATCTTTCATAAAATGTATTCAGGACTTCAGGTTTTGACACAGAATAGGAAAACCCCTTCTACCTACAAGGAATGGTGTTGCATGGTAATATTTGGCTTTGTGAGACAATTGTGCAATACCTTCACTGTGAACTTCAGACCATATTTGAGTGGAGCGCACTGATTCAGCAGAGAAGCAGATTCCCCATATCATCTTCCATTTTAGGTATCAGGGAAATTAACCACCCTATGAATATGTATTTTCCTGTTACAGAGATAATTAGTGACTGTTGTCTTCATTGATACAGTTGCCCTTCAGCGGCTGAGGCTGGAATGATATATCCAGTAAGCGCTGTATCTCATTTTTGATCATTATCAGGGCTACTATGGTGTTAATTGTGACAATAAATCTGTTCCTGAATTATTTTTTTCCTCTCAACCTCAGTTACATACTTTGTCTTTGTCATATGAATAAATGATTTACTAGGTGGAGTAATGAAGAGACTCAGCAGGATTGAGACATTTTGGGGGCAGGGAGACAAACAGGGTATCCATCAGCTTTTTAAAAGTAATTTTAAAAGTAATTTTAAAAGTAATCATCCTTGTGTAAATCCACCACAGAGGGAAGCAGACTGGTCCTGAGCAGCACAACAATATCCAAAGTGGAAAAATCTCTCATGGAAAAGAACTTTCCTTTCGGGTTCCCATTGAATGTGCAACAATGAATGGTACAAGCTGAGGAGAGCTGGTAGACTGTAAAGGTTTTTAAAAATCTTTGTAAGAAAGAATGCCCTTGAGAAACTTTTGGCTTTAAAAAAAAAAGCAGTCTGCCCTGGAAAGTACCTCTTATGTTCCAGGAAGTATGAGGCGTGCTCTGCTTCCACGGCCTTTAGAGCTTAGTCTGGGAAAAACAAGGGTTTTATTGCCTGAACTGGTAAATGATCATGCTGGCACCTAACTTCCCCATCAACACCAGTGTGACTAGTCAACTGTAGAAAGTCATTTATATGTATAAAGTGCTCGCAGGATCAGAATACAAATTTATGCCTGAGCTTCAGTTTCAACCTGATTTTTGCAGCTGACTAATAAAAAGTTGCAAACTGGAGCTGCATGAAGTGATGCCATGTTTGCAACGTTTGCTTCCTTAGGAAGATTGGTACAGGTAGGGTTGAGGTTAGAATCATAGAATCATAGAATGGTTTGGGTTGGAAAGGACCTTAAGATCATCTAGTTCCAACCCCCCTGCCAAGGCAGGGACACCTTGCACTAAACCAAGTCACCCAAGGCTCTGTCCAACCTGACCTTGAACACTGCCAGGGTTGGAGCATTCACAACTTCCTTGGGCAACCTATTCCAGTGCCTCACCGCCCTCACTGTAAGGAACTTCTTCCTTATATCTAACGTGAACTTCCCCTGTTTAAGTTTGAAGCCATTACCCCTTCTCCTACCACTACAGTCCCTAGTGAAGAGTCCCTCCAGAGCATCCTTGTTAGGCCCCCTTCAGATACTGGAAGGCTGCTATGAGGTCTCCACGCAGCCTTCTCTTTTCCAGGCTGAATAGCCCCAACTTTCTTGGCCTGTCTTCATACAGGAGGTGCTCCAGCCCCCTTATCATCCTCGTGGCCCTTGTCTGGATTTGCTCCAACACCTCCATGACCTTTTTATGTTGAGGACACCAGAACTGTAAACAATACTCCAAGTGAGGTCTCACAAGAGCAGAGTAGAGGGGCAGGTTAGAGAGCATAGATTTATTAACTTTGATCTGAGAGGGCATATCAGTAGTCTTTCCTTTGATTAAGCTGCTAGAGTTTATTCGGTTTTTACCTTAGTAAGCACAGATGTCAACCAGCAATCAGTGTTAACTTGAGCGTGTAGTAAAGGATCACATATTAGCTAATCTCCAGATCTTTAGCTACATAAACCTGCTCAAGCCTCAGTTGTGTATCTTAACATGCATTATGCAGCTACTTCAGTCTGCAGTAGCTTAACATTTCTTATATTTCTTTGCACACAGGCTGCTGCAAATACAAAAAGATTCCTTTCACTTCCTAAAAACACTAAACTCCCAGAGAAACTACGAGTGAGAAATAAAACATCTTCCAGAGGTAATGAAAATTTTTTTGCTGTCTCTTTTGCCTGTGTAGAAGGCAAGATTTTCCAGGGATGACGTAGAGAAATCAGCATATTAATTTTCAAATGTACATGTTTTCATTCTAGTGTTAATACCTTAATAGCATATTTCCAGGTTTTGGATGTTTAGCAGGTGGCTTAGAACATTAAAAGTGATTGGTTCTAAACCAGGTATTTGAGTGTAGAGAAACACCCAGCAAGAGTCATGTGGGGCTTTCTTGGTTCAAATGCTGTAGTGGTGTAGTGCTCCCAGCACATCTCCTCATGTGAGCAAACAGCAGCCTGACACATTTCTGCACCAGAAACAGTGACATGGCTCATTCTCCTTGTCTCTATTCCATAATGTCCAGATCTCCTTTCTGGATTATAGGCTTATTTGGTTTCTTTTCTCACAGATGTCAGGGTAAAGGACAGTGCTTCTGAGAACCAAACCAGAGAGGAAAATGAGGACATGAAATCTGGTTTATAGTTCTCATGAAGAACTTCTCAAAATGCTGTGGTTTACTGCCAAAATATGGCTTTTTTTCTGCCTAAACTCACAAATGTTTGATATTTGAGTTCTTGAATTCTAATAAAAAAAAATAAAAAATGTTAAGACAACCATTTGATGTGAAAACTTTGCCCAATTTTATATATTACTTTTGATTATTACTGGTTGCATTACCATGCTTATACCTTCCTCACTTCCTCAAGATTTTTTCCTTTCATGACAACCAACCATCAAGATCTCTTGCTAGGAAGATTAAATCTCTGCACAGTCTCTAAAATTTCCCGATCTCCACCCCAATAGTTTCCACTTTTCAAAATTAATTGAGCAATAAACCATGCTTTTGTCTGTTAGTAATTATATCTTTGCTTTCCTCAATGTAGGATGCCTTTTATTCTGTAGTTATGTCTGCAGAGGTCACCTACTGTCACCTAGAATTAAAGAGAAAATGTGCCTCCAGATTATTCAATTGTCAAAAAATACATTATTTGACATATTTAGGGGGGGAAAAGCCTGAAAACACAGTCTGACAAAGACCCTCCTTGATATATAATTATCTGGGTGAATGGACAATTATGTGGTGATATATTTTTTTGACCTCTTCCTCACCTTTCCAAAAGAAATAAAATGTAGGCTACTAGTGGAAGATGTTCTCGTGACAGTTGCACAATACACAAGTCTTTGCTATACTTAAAACATCATAGCTGACTTAAGTCTAAGAATAAATCTGAGGCAGTCATAAATGATTATTAAAATTAATATCAAATGACGGGAGTGTGCAAGTTTTGATGAAGATGTTTATCAATTTAAAATAAGTCTGCTGCGGAAAACATGTACATGTGCACATCCAGAAAGTTGCCAGCTTGGTTTACCCAACCAATAGTGGTCATTTAAGAGCATTCCCTGAATGCTTAATGATTATGACAGCTTTCCTTTGACCATTTTCTACCCTGCTGTAAGGAGGTGAAGGAGTCTGCAGCACTTTCAACTTGTGAGATTTGCCCTGTAGATTTTCTTTGACGTAGTACATTCAGGTGTATTAAGGACGGGGTGTTTCTTCCCATCTGTACATTGACCTTGGGAGATCCTTTGCTTGGTGGAGTATAGACACTCCTTTTCCAAAGTCAACTTTCTAGAGCCCCTGTACATGTTGTGCTCTGGAAAAGCATCAGATTAGATTTAATGGGATATGAGGGTGAGAAATCTTATTTTTATATCCTGTTTGGACACATGCAGGGACTAGAACCCAAGTAGCTCAGAGAGAGACGTGTTCTTCCATGTCCAGAGCCAGAACTGGGGAAATGTCATCTCAAACAGGGGGGGAACTTCGTGATTAAGAAGCAGCTGAGTGAGGGCTTTCTAAAGAGCACAGTTTTGAGGGGAGGGATATTTGTAAGTAAAATCTATCCTCTGTCCTGGCAGAGTTAAGTGTCTATTACCAGTCTAATCAGAAAGCACTAAATTTAGGAAACATGGGGAATCTTTCTTCTGTGGCTGCTAGTACTCAGTGTACTGTTTTTCAAATATTCCTGGAACAGTAATATTCTGCACCTAAAATACTAATTTTGTTTTCAATTAACAGTGGGTGACAGCAGTGACTCTGAGATGGATGCTGCTACCACAGTGCTCAATCTAAGACCCAGAGCAGGGAAAATCTTGAGAGACCAGAGACTGAGACAGCAGAGGCCACTGCCTGAGTTTAGGGTGGAGTGGAAGAACGAAGTTGACGGGAACCGGGATGGCCAAGGAGAGCAGCAGGAGCCAAGTGCCTTACCTCAGCCATCCATTGGGTTCAGGCAGCCACTGCTGACAAGACCAAGATTTGGCACTTTGAGTGGGGAAGATTTGACTGCAGACCATGAGTCAGCAAGACCTATGCCACCACCACGGTTAGTTAGGCAGGCATCGCAAGGGGAGAAGCAGAGAAACAAGCCTGAGAACCAGATGTACTGAACATGGCAAAAAGAAAACTATTGGTAATAGACCATGGATGTATTGAATTAGGATTCTATCTGATCAGACTATGGGATCCATTAGAAAAGAAAAAAGGCTCAATATGGATCTAACCACTTCCATTGGGTAAAGTCAATGCCATCAACTAAGTGAAAGCAGTACTGGAGCAACTGCAGAGCTGAAGATACAAAAAAAAAATTATCTCTTTTATGAATAACTTACATCAATGCTTTAATTACTTTATTTCCACTATTAAGACAGGATGGAAATGTGCCTTATCACATCGTCTCTTGTGGAACCGAGTCATGCTGTTCAATACCCAGTTATCCATTGAAAATTATTGTTGAAAGTCTGGTAATGAATGGATTCTTAAAAAAATTTTGAATCATTTCAGATTTTATTTATAATCAAATAATACTTTTTTTAACCAGAGCTTTATTATGAGTAACACTGAAAACTGCACATTGCACCTATCGTATAGACTTTGTAAGAAGAATAAATATATTCCTGAAGTGCAGTTTGTTTGAAGAGCTGTGATGGAGCAAAAGAGGAAGAGAACGAATAAGCTGTAGGAGCAGAACTGCAAATACAGTTTATAGAAAAGAGTTGTAACAGAGACAAGACCTGAATAGCTTGAATTTTTACTTTCTGAATTTTTGGCAATATGTTACCTTTGAAAGGTACCGAGGATCACCAAGGAAATCTGAATTACCTTGACTTTCAGTAATGTCAACAAGAGCTGAGAGCACCTAGCAGAAGCCCTAAAAAGAGGAACCTTCAAGCAGATAAATAATGTACTTATTAAAAACAGCTTTTTGCACCTTATTTTCTTGGTTGCAGTGCAAGCACAGCAGTAGAATAGTTGCAGAGCATTGCATGTAGACAAAGCGAGCAGTCTGAGTCAGGGACCACTGAGGCTCAAGAAAGCTCATTCACTCATGCTTGTGACCCTGGTCAACTTGTTTTACTTTTTGTTTCCTTATCTGTAAAAGGGGAAAGATAATATTTTCTTTGTCTGAGCTATGCACTCCAAGGAACGAAAATGTTCCATCTGATTTGTTTGTACAGAAAAGTAGCACAGCGGGGCCCTGGAATCAGTTGAAGTCACTGAGCACCTTAATAAAGCCTGTAAGAAACATTGACTTCTTCATCCTAGTGTAAATGGCTGCCATTTGAGTGCATATGAGAAGGGAGGCTGCATTAAAATAAATGATACTTCACTGTAGCTCTCAGGAATTTGCACTTTCTGTCCCACTTAATCTGTCTTAAGTTTTGAGCTTGCTTTAGCACAGATACACATTTCAGCACAATGCAGAAATAATTTTCATTCTACTTGTTACAAGATTGATAACTTTCATTGAAGAATGTACACTGTGAAATCATAACTTTTCTTTTTCATTAGCACATTTCTAAATCTGTGGGCAGTAAGATTCTTTTTTTTTTATTTTTATTTAAGCTTGTTTTGAAATAACTATTAAAAATCAGAATTTCATTTTTAAAGGATAAATTTCATTTTTAAAGGATAGATTTCTTTCAAAGATTTGTGGGTGGGGTTGATGACTTAGTTTTATAAATGTGGGTTTAAGACTTTCCTTCTTCTAAAAGCTTTTCCAGAATATTTATTTCATGTATGTATTTGAAATGTCAAACCTTCCTAAACTCTTTTATTGGCACAGGTCTTCTAGTCTTTTTCCTCCGTTCCAGCTGTAGATGTTTCTGCTGTGTGTCAAACGCAAAGTCTAAGCTGCAGAGGGATGGCTATGTGAACCCTTGAAATCTCAGTCAAATGTTCATGTCTATTTTCAACAAATGATTTTTGTAGAAGGTAATGTTCATCTCCTGTTTGGAAATAAAACTGGGTTCAAACAAAGCCAACAAGCTTTAAAATCAAATATTTTTACATTTGCCTTTCAACAGGAAAATACATTTCATCAGTAGAATTGTCAGCGAGTACTCTGTCACTGCATTATCAGGATTATCTTATTTTCTGAATAAGAAAAAACCCTTGAGTTTGGATTTCAGTTTTGAAACTGTGTCCTCTGTGCACATCAGACTGTTTAGATGTTTTATATCAGGCCCATCCGAAATCTGACCAAATAAATGTATAATGTTGCACATCAACATTTAGCTTACTCCCTGTGGAGTTTTCTCATTCATGTTCTGGTAATGACCAAATGACTGGCTTGTATCTGGGGAAAGCTGCCTTTTTATAAATGGTTGTCATTTTTTATGGCATGATTTTAAATAATTAATGTAGGTTTGAGCAACCTCATTGCTTTGCTGGTTGTCCATTAGTACAGTGCATGCTCAGATCACTGTTACTTGAAGTGAGTGCTCCATAGTACAAGCACATCAAATTGGAGGTCGTTTTTATGAAAGACGGTCTTAAGTTCCTGGAGCTTCAAAACACACTAGCACATTGTTACCTTTACAAAGCACTTGGAGATTCACAGAATACAAGTATTGAGGCAGATCTCCAGCATAGTCATACAGTGAAGCAGAATTACAAATCTCCTGTGATTCTGTCTCCTTGCAAATATTCTCTCCCTTCCTTACTCCTGCCTCTCCCACCCTTTTCAGGCTCTTTTCCACTACTACTGGGTCAGACCGTCATCACCTCTGAGAGCTGCTTTCCTGGGTGTTCTCCTTTTCAGTAGCAATGACAGCAGCAGGTGACACATACTGTGTCCCAGGTCACCCTCTGCATTCAACTCTCGCTGAGGTTTGAGTCAGAGATTTGCCTTTTCCTATCCTGCAAAAGAAAAAACAAGATCAATAGCACTTTCTGATCTTTCTAAAAGCCCATCTAACTTCAGCTTGCAGAGACTTCCTTTCTGTTGTGTTAATGCAAGTTCGTCTGCTGAAGAACGAAATGCCAAATAAATCTGTCCTCGAGCACCATCTGATGGGGAAAGTCGTGTATTGACTGGAAACGTGTATTTCACTTTTTCAGAAAACCGCATCTCCAGCAGTGACTGGGAAACTTGCCAAATCCACATACAATTTTTTTGTTACCAGATGGACTCGCCAGTAGAATCATAGAATCATAGAGTAGTTAGGGTTGGATAGGACCTTAAGATCACCTAGTTCCAACCCCCCTGCCAAGGCAGGGACACCTCACACTAAACCAAGTCACCCAAAGCTCTGTCCAACCTGGCCTTGAACACCATCAGGGTTGGAGCATTCACGACTTCCTTGGACAACCCATTCCAGTGCCTCACCACCCTCACTGTAAAGAACTTCTTCCGTATACCTAACCTGAACTTCCCCTGTTTAAGTTTGAAGCCATTACCCCTTCTCCTACCACTACAGTCCCTAATGAAGAGTCCCTCCCCAGCATCCTGGAAGGCTGCTATGAGGTCTCCACGCAGCCTTCTCTTCTCCAGGCTGAACAGCCCCAACTTTCTTGGCCTGTCTTCATACGGGAGGTGCTCCAGCCCTCTAATCATCCTCGTGGCTTCCTCTGGACTTGCTCCAACACCTCCATGACCTTTTTATGTTGAGGACACCAGAACTGTACACAATACTCCAAGTGAGGTCTCACAAGAGCAGAGTAGAGGGGCAGGATCACCTCCTTTGACCTGCTGGTCACGCTTCTTGTGATGCAGCCCAGGACACTCTGTAGTATTGATATTTTATTGCCTTTTTAAGGAAGCACAATGCCCAATTTTCCAGTGTTAGGTGCAGTAGGAAAATATATGTTACAGTCTGAATGAGGTTTTTCTAAGAATTTCTTTCACCCTTCGGCTGCTGAAAGGCTTTTAAATTGAAAGTAAAGAGTGAATATACCTAAGAAAGTAGGTATAGCAAGGCCTACAGATTAGATAGACATCCAGTTATCTGTTTTAAGCAGATATTTGAAAGAGAATATGAAAATAACCTGCCATAAAAGGTAAAATTTTAAAGGCTTTCCTACTTGGTACTAAAGTATGTTGCAAACTCCACTGAAACCACAGGTGTTCAACAAAAGAAATCTATGCTGCATAGCAATTTAGAAACTTGATATTCTTCTCCACTGAAGCCACATAGAAATCACATGGAGAAACGAAGTTTAAAATTTGGACAAAATGACATGCATGCTGTTCTGAAGGGTATCTTGGCATCTCTGGGAGCATACACACTGCACACTGCGCTGCCTTTTTCAAGAGATGCCAAGTCCACCAAATCCAGACACCAGAAACGTTTTAAGGCTGACACTGCAAGAAATGCTTCAGCTGGTCACTATTTCCAAAATTGTCTAAGTTCTACCAACATCCCCCAAATCCTGAAGAAAAGATGAAGGATTTTGAAATTGGCTGGAGGAATGCTTTTTTATTACAAGAGCTCTGATCCTATAAAAATAGGCTTGTGAATGTGCTTAAAGCATGGCATCTGCAATACACAGCCCCAGCCAGGCCAGCAATAGATTGAAGGCTCAGGCCAGAAAACATGATGGAGGGGGTATCAAGCCCAAGCATGAGAAGGAGAAATTGCTTCAGGACACAGTACACAGAGGTCGTGGACTACCCAGTTCAAGTTCTGTTTAAATCAGGGAGAGATTTATCCCTCTCAGATGCTATCCCTCATTTTAGCAGAGTCATCCCACCATGTTTCCATCATGGCATCTATATAATAGTTTTCCACAGCTGCATGATGGCTTCCAGCTCCTCCCATTTGTTGCCTGTGCTGCATTCATTGGTGTAGATGCAATTCAGTTGGGCTATGGATCCTGCCACTTTTTTGTGGGGAGAAGCCCGAATTGCTATGTGACCATTCTCAGGCACTTTGTGGTTTCTGACACATCAACAACCCTCGTGTCTTTGCTGTCACATGGCTCTCCATCCCCTACCTCCACTGAGAGAGCAGACCAAAGGACGTTGCTGGCACATTGTCCCTCAAGCATTGGTATGGTGCCCCCAGGCCTGTCTCTAGTGAGCCTGGTTTTATCCTTTTCCCCCGTCAAATGTAGTTTAAAGCTCTTTCCATGAGCCCTGCAAACTCCTGTGCAAAGATCCTGTCCCCCTTTGAGGCAGGGATACCCCAGCCTTCACCGGGCCTGCTGTTGTGTAAACTGACCCGTGATCAAAACCCCCCAAATCCTGCTTGTGACAGCAGGCTTGGAGCCAGGTATAGATCTGATGGCTCTTCCTGTTTCTTCCATCATCATTCCCTGCAACTGGAAGCATAGAAGAGAACACTATTTGTGCTCCTGAACCTTTAACCTGTTGTGCCAACGCCATGAAGTCTTCTTGATTGACCTCAGACTTCTTGTTGCAAGTCTTCATTGCTCCCTACCTGAAAAATCTGATAATAATCTGAGGGCTGTACTGAGGTAGGAAGCTTTCTCATCTCATCTTTAATCTGGGTTCCAGGGAGACAGCAGACTTCCCCAAGAAGTGGATTGGTCTGAATATTGAGTCTCCCATTCCCTTCAGAAGGGAGTCTCCTATGACAATGACCCATCTTTCCTTTATGGGAGCAGCGTGTAGGCTGACTTAATGTCAGTGACACCTCCACGCTAGATGAACCATTGTCATCATTTCTTGGTTCCACTTGTGGAGCCTCATACCTATTGTGAAAGGGCACCTGGGAAAGGGGGCAGTCACAGAGGAGATGCGCCTGCTGCACTTTGCAGGAACTTGTCGCCATTGCCCCCTATCCCTTTATGTCACTGTGTTCAGCCAGGTAGAGAAAAAAGAGGCAATCCTCTGCATCATGTGTCCTGCCTGGCTGTTGGGCCTGTCTCAGGGAAGGTAGGGTGTGATTCCAACAGTCTCCCTGTCTCTCTTGTTCCCCCTGATACCCCTCAACCTACTCACCTCCTCCTGCAGCTGTAAGGAGTAGTCACTACATGGAGGAGTTCCTGTACCTGTCACACCTCCCATAGGTGTGCTCACTCCTGCCATCTGTTAGTGCCGTAGAGTACACACCGCAGCCAGGAACCTGCAGTTCCCACCAGAGCACTGCCCAGGGAGCTCTGTTAGTTGTGGTGGGTGCAGAGCTCAGAGGCCATAGCTTTTTACCGGGTTGATACCGTTGCTCCCTGGCAGAGATTCAGCTGCCACCCAAACTGCTGCACTACACCTTTGTTGACAGGCCATGGACTGTTTGCCCACCCTGTGGGTGGTGCACCTTCTCACTGGTGCTCCCTATGGGCTTCTTCTGTATGTGTAGGGGGCCTGGCCACCATTGCCCTTGGCCCTGCCCAGGTCCCTGAGGCAATCTCTACAAACTTTCATTTTTATAAGAAAGAAGTCTGAGCTCTACTCACAATCATTTGATTATCAAAGTTCAGGCTCTATTATACTCCTTGCAAGATTCATGATCAGCTCTTTGTCAGTCTTTACAATTCTAGAAATAACAGTACAGTTGAGTCATGGGTTTTCAAATCCCAAGGTGCCAAGATATAAAGCATCGCTTACCAATGGGTAATTTCACCTGTGATGAAATGGGGGTCTGGCAACACCTGAACATACCCACAGAGGTTCCCATCAGCTGGAATGCAGCGGCATTATGGATTGCCTGAAGTTACGAGCAAACCAGTTAGTAAAAAACACTTGTCCTGTTTTGTTGCTGCGTTATCTGTTCACTAATGAACCTGTTCTCAGAAAACAAGAATGGTACTGACCTCTGTGATGGTGCTATGGAGAGGAAATTCAGAGAAAACAGGACAAGACACCGAAATCTGCAGAATTGGTGTGTTTATAAAGGATTTCTTCAAAGGTATGCAGCATACACCAACACGGAATAAACCTTACATTTGGTTAATCATTTAAAAGCAACAAAATCAGTACATATCATATGCTACCAGCTGTTTTACAGAAATAAATTATTACATTGTATCCACAGCCTCTTCAACATCAGTTGATCATAAAGGTCAGAAAAGTAATCACTGGTAAAAAAGTGGAAATTTCCAAAGGTAAAAGGCAAAAATAACCCCAACAAGCCCAAGAAAACCAACCCAAAACTAACACAAACAGCAAGAAAGAGAAAAACCTTCATTTGCAGTGATTTGCAGGTAGAAACATTTTTCTTTAGTCCATGTTCAGATCTGTTTTGTTCCAGTTTTCAAATACTACTGGATTCAAGAAACTGCTGAGTAATTCATTAAAGCCCACTAGACTGTAGCAAAAAATAGCTGCAACTGCTCCTCCCTCAACTTAAAAGGGGAAGTCACGTCTCCTCGTCTCCAGGGATGTCATTTACTCATCACTCTCAGAACTTGCACAGTTATGGCAACAAAGAGGCAGCACAAGGGATCCAAACAGGCACTAGAACAGTAGTTTCAAGTATTTTGTCTCAAAACTGGTAAGTTCTCTATTTTCTCTCTTTTCTTCTATTTCATATATTGTCAAACCACTTCTTGGTTGAATCCTTGACTCTTATGCCTTTTATATGAAAAGCAGGCAGATACAAATGATCATTTGAAGGACCAGCTTGAAGAAAAAAAATAAAACATCTGCATTTCATATTGACTTGGGCTGTAGTTTCAGCAAAGGACGGGACAACAGAGACAAAATGACAGATGTGGAATGTCACTTCATTTTATTTCTATTCCTTAAAAAAATATATAAGAAAAAAAAAAAAGTAGTGGCAACCTCTCTGTAACTGAAGCTTAACAGAGAAGAAATGTTTCTGCAGCACTTCAGAAATCATTTTGGCCTACAAGAAAAAACTTCTCTTCTGTAACGTCAGTGGCAACATGCCCCTGAGACCAGCCTTCCATAGATTTCTTAATTTGATTATTTAATTCCATTTTAATTTGCTTATCTGGAGAACCGCTTTTTCAAAATAAACCAAAAATATTTGCAGATTGCGAAAAGCACATTTTTCACTTGTGTATAAACAAAACCAGTGAAATTTTGAAGGTTTTATAAGCAATATTCAGGCTGCTGTATATGATAGGATAAACTGAATTTTATGGTGTTTATAGAATTCAGCTTTAATCACTGCAGCAACTTATAAGGGTAAATGTTAGGTTACCTCATATAACCAACAAATGTAAGAAAAACTACTCTTTCATATACATTATTTTTGGAAGGTTTTTTTCCTATCCTTCTCCTTTACCCCTCACTATAGTTGCAAAACAGAAGCCCCTGACTTACAGAAAGGTGGATTTAGGTAAAAAATAAAAAAATAAAAAAAAAAAAAAAAAAGAAAAGAAAAAAGAAAAAACGAAAAGAAAGAAAATAGGAAAATTAGGACTAGAATGTTCTGGGGCATCTATCAAACAAGACAGGAGGAAGTAAGGCGCTTGAAAATGCCTCACATTCCTAGGGGAAATGAAACACAGATTATTACAATAAGGAACTCTGAGGATATGTACTAAAATCACAGCATTAATAAGACATACTCGTTATGTCAATATATACAATTAAAACAACTCAGAGTTCTATATGTAGCCCCAAGGTGCTGCCACTGGTTTCACTGAGGTTTCAAGAAGGTTTTAAGTGATAACAGGTACTGGAAAAGGTAAAGAAAATAAAAATTAAAAAATGCAAAACACCATCTATGACTGTCCTAAAGCAGCAACATTATTTGCATGGATGTGTTTAAGGACATAACTAATTTTAGTTTAATAAAACAAAACCAAAACCCCCCGAAATTACACACAGTTGACCTTGTACTTTCATTGAGTAATATTAGGGAAAGCATACGGAATGTTGTCAGTGCAAAATACATTTTTTTGTATGTTTCAAATGAAATGCAAACAGTGGTGACTGGCAAGTAATATGAGCTTGAACAGTAAACACAGGAGACAGTGCTACAACTCATTGTATAGCTCTGAGAGTAACCTCTCATTAGTTAAGTGGTGCAGACAAATGAAGACCACAATACCAACAAATACACAGTTTTTCCTCGTCACTGAAATGTCACTTATGCCTCCAGAGATGAGAGAAAATGCACTCATGAAGATCCACAAACTACTGCTAGTTGATCCAGCACACCTTTAATAGTCATAGCAAATTTATTCTTTTAAGGTAGAAAAACTGCACAGAAAATACTAACAATTAATTTATGATAAAGTTGTTCAGTAGAAGTTATTACTAAACAGAAACCACCAGTTCAAGTTTCAATAAAGCTTACATTTGGTCTCAGTTTCAGTTTGAATGACACTGTATTATTCTAAAATTATCCATTTTAGGCCTTCTAGTGTATGAAGTTAGCATATACCCAATTCTGTTACCTGGTAAAGACCAGGCATCAGCAGGGGTCGGATGGCCACCCCAAGGTGCCTAATCATGCTGAGCAGCAAGTTTTGTAGAACAAGTATGCTTAACAAAATCACATAAACAAACATGCTGTTAATTAAGCTACTGTCATGGCAGACAAATGGCAGCAGACCACAGCATAAGAAATTAAGGCTAACGAGCTGTATTACAAGTTCTCCTTCTGATTAAATAATAAAACATTGTCTCTGAGTAAATAATAAGGATCAATTTCTGTCTTCTAATAATCTATCAATAAAAACACTGTTTCAAATGTGAGCTACAAGCAGGATTTGTGTATTTCACGTCATTCATTTTTTTCCCTCCAAAAAGGTTAAAAAACCGTAAAGAAATCCCAGACAGTACTATACAGCAACACCTGTCCCCCTCACAAGTGTTGTAGTGGTACTAGTTAGAATAAAAGTTGTCTAGATTTAACATTCCTGCAGCAGAAATATTTGTAAGCAGTTGCCTCCATGTGAATATAATGTGCCCTCTTAAAAGATCCTGTTACTACTGTACAAGTCTGGCAAGTGTTAAGCACCACCTCAGGTTGATCCACTTTGCCTCTCCTCTGAGGTACATCTATGCAATCCAAATTTGCAACTATTGATTTTTTAACTTCACATTTCCATGGCTACAGTATTTTTGTTTGTTTGCATTCATTATCAAAATAGCTGCTAAAGCTAGTCCAACCCCTAGACTTGGAGGGCCACAGGGACTGAACTCCTGAGCAATTCCAGAAAGGAGTGGGGCAAGTATACGTCCAACTGATGTCACAGACTGTCCAACGCCCAGAAGCGTACCGCTGGCCTCATTCCCACCAATGGTCAACTCAAGATCAATGATACAAGTACGACCTATAGTAGTTGAAAAGGCTAAGAATGTGGAAGACAAAATGACCATCCATACGCTCTGCGCTGAAGCATACAGGAGAATCAACGTGCAGGTAAGAGTGCTAGAGTGCAACAAAATTCTGTATGTGTTGTGTTGATAGAGTCTTGTTATTGGTCCGAGCAGACAACCAGCCAGGACTCCAAGTGCACTGCTATAGCTCATTAGGTATCCAGCGAACAAGGGTTTCAGCCCAAATCTCTCCTCCAAGGCCAGGCTAAAATTACTGTAGTACAGCAGTATAGCAACAGACATCAGCAACCGCACTAAAAATATATCCCACAGATCAGAGCATGCAATTCCTTTAATCCTTTTCAGCACTGTTGTAACTTGGATCCATGGAGACTGGAAAAGACCATCGCTTGCCATAGCTCCATTAGTTGCTGATTTCAAGTGCAGGTTGTGATTTGCTTTTGTCGAGAAGCTGTCTGTTCCTTTTTTGCCTTGTTGATGTTCCCTATTGCCAGTGTTTTCTTCACTCCAGGGTAACATCCAGACAAGACCTATACAGATCAAGAAATTAGTTGATTTTATTCAATTGCATTAACTTCACATGGAAGACATTAGCTTGATTGTAACCATGTACTTAGTGTAAAGATCAAAATTTAAAAATTACTTAATAATTTCACTTTAAAAATTTTCAAAGATTAAGTCTAGTGTTTTTCACGGTATCAGTTCTATTTAAATGCAGTGAAAGCAAGGAAGGAAAACACCGAGATGCCACACTCACAACATATAAACAAATCTAAAGGCTAAAGATGATTTCTAGTCTTCATCTTTGGGCATATTAAAAATTCCTTTTCCTGTGTCTCAATGTAAAAATGGTATACATAATACAAAGGAGAAGCACCTGGAGGTTAACTGTTTCAAAACTACCACCATTCCACACAGGTTCAAATTCAAAGGGTAGTACTGGTAGACAGAACATGTATGCCATAGATGATGAACACCCTATGAATCCAAGGTATTAGAAATAGCATAAAAACGCAAAAGTGAAGAACGAAGGTATCCAAAATGCAAAATACGTCACACAACTTACCAGCATTCAGAAGGAAGATGGAGGCACAGAGGAAGGATGTTTGATAAAAGCCATCTTCCAGCTCTGTAAGGTAGCCACCAACAACAGGCCCCAGAATGAAGCCCACACTAGAGGCTGCATTGAAGCGTCCCATCACTAAAGGGCGGTCTCGCTCAGAAACCAAGTCGGAAAGCAGGGCTTTAGAGATGGACAGTGTATGTTTGAAGATACCTGCAATGTAATATAAACAAAATAATAAACATGTATTGCTCAGTCGAAAAGATTAAAAATTACAGATGCTATCTGCAATATCAATGGTCAAAATCTACATGATTGGTATTTTTAAAACTCCATTAACCATACATTCTTCAATGCTAGTCATGCAGCCGTCATCCTGGCTGTTCAAGGATTTGGCTTAGGTAATTTTGATCAAGGCAATCAGTTCAGACCTCTGGTCAAAGTTATGCTCCTACAGCCCTGCTGAAAGAAGACTTAACTAAGCTGAGTGTTGAAGCACAGTAGGAACAAAATGGTCACTACAATAGGAACTTGTGGGTGAGTAAAGGTGAGGTAGGAACAGCTTGTCTGAGTATGAACATAGCTCTGTACCAGCTTTGCCGAGTACGAAGATTTCCAGGATTGCAATACACCAAATTTCTATGGGAAACTGGTGGGTGGTAAAAGAAGGGCACAGAAGGGTATGCAGACTGCAGGAATATTAATAATGCCATTTTTTACGCTCCTTCCCTCTGACCAGGGAAATGCTGTCACCGTCACAGTGCTACTAGGATTTAAAAGTATTATTTCTACTGATTAGTCAAATATCAACTAAATAATTCATTAGCAAATTGTCTTTAAATTAAGAAACAAGATTAACAGCTCCTAAATCAAAACTATGGGCCATAAAAGTGGCCTTTAGTAGATGTGTTCATAGTAATAGCAATGCTTATTATATCAGAATATATGCAATAGGTGTTCAGTTATTTTAAGAACTCTGAAATGAACCCTGGCACAAACTTAGCTTCAGTGCCACAAACATACACACTTTTGCACAACATAAATATTCTGCTGAAGCAGTGACCTAAAAGTTCAGCCAAATTTTGTAATGTCATTTTGAGGTATATTTTCAGCAAGAGAAAAAACAGCAACACATGTATCATTCTATTCTCTACTACAAATGCAGGCCAAGATTTCCAGCAGTTACCTGGTATGTTGTGTACCTGTTATGACTAAACTTACAATAGCCTCTTTCAAAGTATTGCTATATTCCTCATATAATTCAGCCATTCAAGGTGGCATAAAAGTTGTGACAGTTGTTGAGTATACAATTGTCCTGGTTTCAGTTGCATAGAGTTAATTTTCTTCCTAGTAGCTGGTACAGTGCTGTGTTTTGGATCTAGGAAGAGAATTATGTTGATAACACATTGATGTTTTAGCTTACACTAAGTAAAGGACTCTTCAGCTTTTCAGCCCACCCTGGGTGCCCCTCAGTGAGTAGGCTGAGGGACCCAAGAAGTTAGGAGGGCACACAGCCAGGACAGCTGACCACAACTGCCCAAAGGGATATTCCATACCATGTGATGTCACTCAGGATATAAACTAGGAGGAAAGCTGGCTAGGGACTACTGCTCATGAACTGGCTGGGCACCAGTCGGTGGGCTGTGAGCAACTGCAGTGTGCATGACTTGATTTGTATATTATTTGTATATTATTACTATTGTATATTATTATGTAATATTATGTAACATTGTAATATTATGTAATAGTGTATATTATTACTATTTTCCTTCCTTTTCAGTCCTATTAAACTATCTTCATCTCAACCCAAAAATTTTACATTCCCCTGCACCCCAATTTTCTCCCCATCCCACTGTGTGTGTGAGTGGCTGAGTGGTGTTTAGCTGCCTGCTGGGTTAAACCACAACAACATTTCAAATTACTTTCAGGAAAATATCATGAGAATGATTGATTTGTAGAGATTTTTCCATTACTAAGGTTCAGCTGGTGCTGCTGGGTGATGATATTATGTAGCTATCTACATACCATGTTTTCTGTAGTAGTAATTCTCAAGCTGAGACTATGGGGAATTTAAACTGCAAAATGCCAAGTGTTTACTCACCTACAGGGACCCTAGAAATTGCAAACAGGAACACAGTGGTGGATGCTCCAAGAAGGAAGTAACCCAGTGCACTGAGAAGAATACAAGCAAGCAGGGAATACTGTCTTCCTACTATATCACTCCAGCAGCCCTTTCACAAATCAAGAAATTAAGATTAGCTTTTTAAAACATTTAACTATGTACAGTGAACAACCAATACTTCTAAATTAAACTGAGAAAAGAGATGAAAGGACTATCAATGAAAGCTTAATAAGCTTATAACACAACATTCCTAAGTGCTTAAATTCCTGAAGTCACAAGCAGAGTTCTGCCCTGCTGGCAGTGCACCTGCTGAAACTATGACTCCATTTAATGTCATGCATAAGGCTTTTTAAAAATTAATTTCCCTCTTTTAAAAGTACAGTCTTGTAATATACACCATGAAATACTAGTAGTAACGGCACTCTGAAAATGTTACTACAACCATCCACTAATACTTGTTTGCATCAATGGTTGCTATGTACTAGATACTTGTTGAGAATCCTAAAATGAATGATCTTAGCTGTGAGGAGTTTGTCAGCTGAGGAGAGACAGGTAGGGAGTAGTTATGAGAAGGGCAAACTGTAAATTTGCATTTAGCATGCTTATAGATCAGCTTGATTCCAAAGAGGAAACAGGTTTTTTGAGAAAGTATGCAATGGTTTTGCATTTCAAATCATAAGATCATAGACGCAAATTACTTCAGGTGGCATACGAAACAGTTTTTTCATTGAGACGCTCAAAATCTGCTCTCTTAAAAAGGCTAGGAGGTATCAAGATAATATTAAAGGTGCTCCTGGCTAAACACAGGGATCTAAGGAATTGATGGGTAAAACATGCATTCAGGAGGTTTAGTCTTTGCATTCTTGCTTAGATTAGGATGTAAAAAAATCAGCAGGTAACAGAAAACAAAACCAAACAAAACTCAAAAGATGTAATACATTAATTTAGGACATATGACAAATTACAAGGCACTGCTCATTAAGCAGGGAAACCAAATTCTATATAACAGGCTTATGAAGAGCTGACTTGTGAGACTGCTTTTTGGACAGACTACTGCACTGAGGGAAACTTCAGCTTTACTAGCACCAACACTGAAGAAGAACCCTGTGTGACTGCAACATACTCTGTAATGTATCTGAGTCCAAATGTGGATTCTAGTTTTTGACCACTGTATTCTGTTTAGTTCTGAAAAATCTGACAATTCCCTAGAAATGAAACAAGTATGTTCCATGCAAACTAAAAACTAGATCCTCCAAGCAAAAATGCTTACATGAACACTATAAACATTTTCGAAACATTGAGAAACACTATTATTAACCTTACCCTTTTTCCCCCTAAAATCCATAGAAATACCAACATGCTCAGAAATGCAGTGTTAGAACTCACCACAAACGTGCTGGAAAATAGTTGCATTATACCATAGAGAGATCCTAAAACAAACAAGTAAAATACCAATGTTAAAAATTTTTTAAGAAAATGAAAACCACAAAAAATTTTAAATGAGGAAACATGAAAGACATTCTGGGAATAATTTACTAGAATAAGAGGGAGCAGGACAAACCATGAGTAGAATTTAGCACTTAACCAAGAACTCTCATGGTTTAAGCGCAGCCAGTAACTCAGAACCTTTCTGGGTAAGAGTTTGAGAGACCTGAGCATGACATGATCATTGCTTCCACCATGGTAAGCACATAGCGCTTGCCTTGGCAGGTCAGTGGGAGTGTGATATAGTCAACCTGCCAGGCCTCCCCATACTTGTACTTCAGCCATCGTCCTCCATACCAGAGAGGCTTTAACCACGTGGCTTGCTTAATTGCAGCACGTTTCACATTCATGAATGACCTGGGCAATAGTGTCCACTGTTAAGTCCACCCCTCGATCACGAGCCCATCTATATGTTGCATTTCTGCCTTGATGGCCTGAGGTGTCATGGGCCCACCAGGTTAAAAGTAATTCACCCTTATGTTGCCAATCTAAATTCATCTGAGCCAGCTCAGTCTTAGCAGCTTGATCCACCTGTTGGTTGTTCTGACGCTCCTCAGTGGCCCAGGTCTTGGGTACATGAGCTTCTACGTGGCATACCTTCACCACCAGGTTCTGCACCCGGGCAGTGGTTATCTTGCCACAATGCCCAGATGGGTTTACCTCTGCGTTGCCAGTTACTCTGCTTCCATTGCTGCAATTACCCCCATGGGGCATTTGCTACCATGCATGAGTCAGTATAAAGTACTGGCCATTTTTCTTGTTCAGCAAAGTCTAAGGCCAGCTGGATGGCTTTCACCTCTGCAAACTGACTTGACACACCTTCTCCTTCAGCAGTTTCTGCACTTGTCTCAGGGAACTCAATACAGCTGCCTTCCCACAATACGCCAAGACCCATCAGTCAACAAGACATACTGCTTCTCACATTTTTGATGAATTGCTGCTTAAAATAATACTCAACTCAGTGTAGAACCTCAATTATTTCATGGACAGTGCTAAATTCCATCCAAAATACAAAAGGAAGGTAATAAAAAACTGAGTAACAGAGCCCATGTCAACCACACACAGCTATAAAACATGCACTTAATATCATTACAAGCCATCAACAGAGCCATAAAATATAAACAAGAACTTTAGAACCACAAAACTTATCAGTTAATTTTTAAGATAAAATCCCAAACCTTCAGAATTTACTTGTAAACACTCATAAAGACAATAAATATTTTGCCAAAAGACAGCTACAAGAAATTTAATCAAACAGGGAGCAATTGTGGGCTTTGTAAAGCTCAGGAGAACCAGATACAGAAATGCTGTTTGCAAAGCCTGTAAATAACAATAAAACTAAAAGCAATGCCTCTGGCTCCCAAAGTTGCTGAGCTGCGAATTCTTGGATGCTGAAAAAGCAACTGCACAAGTATCACTAGAAGACTTCCTTGTTTTTAACAAGAGTGCTCTTCCCCAAGCACTGTCAGTATGCAAGTTTGGACAAGTCTTTGCGTCTAACACAGTATGGCTGTTTTACTTGGAAATTGGCCTTGCTTTCTATTACGCTATTAGCAAGGAAGAATTATGTTACAATGACCAATTTGCAGTAAGGCATAATCGAGGCCACGTTATCTTATTCTTTAGTAAATCAGTCAAACACTGCAACTCACCTATTATTCCAGCAACTGTATGACTTGCTCCTAGAGATTTGATATGAAGGTTCATTAAAGGAACAACCATGCTCACACCAAATAAATCCTGAAAAGAAGGCAGGAAAAGTTTTAATAACTGATAATGTTTACAAAGATGATGGCGACCTGGCTTAGTCAATATTAAAAAAAGAAAAAAAAATTAAAATATTTCCATAGCAGTACAAGATGAAAAGAATTTTTTTCATGGCCAATGTGGTATGTTGTAACCTTTACAATACATTCAGTATGTACAAAATTACAAAAACACATAAACTGAAAGATAAAGGGTTGCCCCACAGAGGAGTTAAAACTATGGATACAGCAATCTTCTTTCCCCCTCCAGATACAGTAATTTTTAAGATATATATTTAAATATTAAATATTCCTTGAGTATGTATTAAACTTTACCTACTTAACAAGAAAAGTATTTGGTATCAGTATTTTAATTCAAAATGGTCTGTAATTTCAATCACCTACAAATAGTTTTCACTTGTGCAAAGAGAGTATTCTTGCAAGATCTACAGTATTTTAACTCTCATCCACAATGGGAAGAAGCTATGGTAGATCCAAACCTACCTACTGTCTTTGTGTATAATTTAAGAAATGTAGAGAAAAGACAGAAACATGAGGGGGGAAATAAAATAAAGCAAAGCTTAAGTCATAAATGTTTTGTAAGAGGAGGGCAAAGGTCACTGCCCATCCTGAACAGTACAAGGATCTCCTACTCAATCCTTTTGATTTTTTATCTTTTGTTAAGCTAACCACATTAACTCAGGAGTTCTTTTGCTATTATCTGGAACAGTATACAGTATTGGAGCAGAACCTTACAGATCTAGTGGAGCAAGACCACCTTTTATAAAGGACTACTTGAGCAGAACTAGACTAGGCCTTCATACATGCCCAAAGCCTGAATAACTGTAACAATGTGCATTACTAAGTAAATTTTCACAGGCTGTCATTAAGTACCTTTTGATGGTTGAAATTGAGGCTTACAAGGTTAGAATCATTATTAAATATATTAGCACCAGCGAACAAAGCACTTAACTTATGAAGATCTTCAATAACACAATCTTAGGTGTCCCATACAAACCTGAAGAGAGGTCAATGACTTCAGCCAGATCATTGATGGAAACACTTAAAAAGACAAGTCTCAGAATACACCCTGGCAGTACTGGACTTGTATAGGCATGCAAGTAGAGCAAAAGCTACTAACCACTATCCTCTGATAGGTAGTTATTTCTCATTTCACCTATAATGTCTTAGGTCAAATGATAAACACCCTGTATTTGCCTGGTTACAGGAAGCTTGCATCACAAGCAACAGCTCTTCATTATGATATTTCACCATACACTACACCCTCTAAAAGGACACTCACTTCTTGGCTGATTTCAGTGTGTACTCCAGCTTGGTGTCAGCATGTTTACTACAGAATTGGAGAACCACAGTGTTTAAATTAGCTAAGCGAAGCGAAGCTTATTCTAAAGGCACTCCTTCCTACAATATATGCTCCAGGATCCAAATCAACTACACTGTTTCTACTGCCCAGCCTAAAGGTAGACAAGGCAATTATCTACATTTCACAGTGCACGTTTGTACTCATTTTGCACTCATTTTCCAAGTCAAACATTTTAATTTTAAATTAACACTTTCCTGAGGCTCATGAATCACTACAGAATACAAGACTTCTCTAAAGCTTCCCCCCTCCCCCCGAAAAAGCATAGACATTTTTATTTATTTTAGTTTACCCCAGCCACTGGTATTTCAAGGAAACAAGGAACAGTTCTCTGACAAGCACAAGGCAAGACTTAATTTTCAAGGTGCTGCGCTACTCCACTGTATTTACAGGATGAAACCCATACCTTTGTATGCTACCAACATTAGAACTGCAAAAAGAATGCAGCTGAAAGGATGTACCTCAAACCCCAGCCGCTTGATCTGCAGTGCAGTGGGCGGGGGGGACCGTTGCCAGCCGGAGCCCGGGGTCGCCCGCGGGATTCAGCCCGGCAGCGGCAAAGGCCATGGGGAAGGGGGACTTTGGAACCCGTTCTCAGGCTTTGCAGCATCTCATGAGGGGACCTCTAGGCTCCGGAGCCGGCTACGGGCCCGTCCCTCCTGTCCCACCTCGAGCACAGCCCCTCCAG
>NW_009912309.1:0-28262 GCF_000696875.1 Nestor notabilis
CAGGACGGTAACCGCGGGGGGACGGCGGCAGAGACCCCTCCTGCGCCACGATGTGCTTTGGGGTGACCCAAAGCGGGCGGAAAGGGGTTGTGGGGGGAAAGAGGAGCGCTCCCGGGCACAGCCCTGCAGCCGGAACAGGGCACCCGGAAAGGACATAGGGCCATCAGCGCGGGGACGCGGCGCCAGGCAGCGGGATAGTCCATACATCCAGGGGTAGGTGTATTCCTACTTAGCCTCACCGCCTGCCTTGCCTCTAGGGAAGCGGAAGATCCACTACCTGTTCGAGGATGGTAAGGAGATGGCTGAGGAGTACGACATGAAGACCGGTCAGTTAGTGAGTAAGTGATGCTCTCAACTGGCCCCAGCAGCAGGTCTGCACTCTTGGGACTGGTCAGGAACAAATTGCCCCTAAATATTCTGGACACATGCATGCGTGCAGCAGAATGTTGTAGGGACATAAGTATGGTTCAGTGTGGGGCCAGGGTTCTCTGACTTCCATGGCTTAGCAGACCTTGTTTTAGCCCAGAATCTCTCCCAAACAGCTCATCTGACCAGAGAAAACTGAGGGTGTTTAGTCTGGGGAAGAGAAGGCTCAGGGGGGACCTTACCACTCTCTGCAACTACCTGAGATTGTAGTGAGGTGGGGGTCCATCTCTTCTCCCAAGTAACAAGTGATAAGACAAGAGGTAACAGCCTCAAGCTGCACCAGGGAGGTTTAGATTGGATATTAGGACAATTTCTTCACCAAAAGGGTGATCAGGCATTGGCACAGGCTGCCCAGGGCAGTGGTGGAGTCACCATTCCTGGAAGTGTTCAACAACCATGTAGATGAGACCCCCAGTGACATGGTTTAGTGGTGGTCCTGGCAGTCCTGGGGTAATGGTTGGACTTGGTGATCTTAAAGGTCTTTTGCAACCTAACTGATTCTATGATTCTGTCACAACAGACTTGGATATACTAAATGGGATTGCCATCTTGCATGACCAGGCACTGAGTCATGCTGGGGTGAAATAGCCTTTCTGGTGGCTTCTGCAACCACAAACAAACAAGGTGTCAGTTATAGCTCTTGTCCAAAACCACTTCAGCTGCAGCATGAACCCTGTCATGGCTTCAGCACCACTTAGCAAAAAAAGGCACTTGGTACAGAATTTCTGGCTTCAGGAGTAGGCCAGCTAAGAGATCCACTCACACCAAAGTGAAAGTGGCTGGAATGAATACGTGTATCTTCACATCATCTCAGTGCACTGCACAGCTTTGCTAGTCATTTGCTGGAGAAGTTCTTATAAAGCAGAATAATGAAAACCCTTCTTCTCCCTTCAACAGGTAGAAGATGGAGAGAGAAGAATACCCTCGGGGGCTCTGGCAAGTGGCAGGTTGAAGTGGGAGAGCCAACCTCACCGCTGTTGGGAGCACTGGAATCAGAGCTCATAAAGGAAAGCAGCTCCAATGTATGTAAGGGTCTGCAAGCATGACTGCACCTAAAACTACCTTGTTTTTACATCAGTAAAAAGCCTTGTGGTTACATCAGTAGATCACTCAAAGCCCCAAAAGACAGCCTTAACGTGCCCAGCACTCTACTAGAAATCAGCCCAAAGCTATGGGGCTGGTAGAAAAAAAGGCACAGGTTTGGTTCTTTTAGGGTCTTCAAGAGGTTTGTAGTTTCTTAAATAGAGAAACTGTACTGCTGTGTTGGCCAACTAATATTCTGGCTTCTGAAAGAGTAGGCTGAAAGGAAGGCCAATGCCAGGACAAGTGAGTTGGATGGAAAGCAGAGGTCATGACAATGAAAGGCTGACACAGGCAGTGTGTAGCAGGCTGCTCCTTAGCATAGCATGGCTTGTTTCATCTTCACATCCCTATAACTTAGGGGGCAGAGGTTGTAGCCTCTCACTATCTTTTCTACAGACCTGAAATGTGAGTACAACCCTGCACAGCAAACTGGGGGAGAGCCAGGATTGAATCCAGCAGGTCCCTAGGGTAGGCAGAGCTTGGTATTCATCTGCTTGGGAGGGAGAGGTCCAGTTTCCCTGTAAGCCTGTACTGAAAGACTGCCTCGCTGAACACATTCAGTTTCCTATACAGCAGGGCAGGCAGTGCCCTGGGTAAAAGCAGAGCAGTGCTTTCTCTGGAAAAGTGGTGCTCAGGCAGTTTATAGAATTACTCCCTAGTGCTCCTGTGTGAAAGAAGAGCTACTCCCATGTGAAGCCTCTCAAGGTAGTTCAGGAAGAAGGGGACAGGGAGGAGAGGAGATAGGCCTCACTAAAAGTACTTGTTTGCTGTAGCCTGTCTTTGTGAGGAAGGATACCCTGAGCAGCTTCCAGTGGCGGATCCGTAACCTGCCTTACCCCAAGGAGGTCTACAGCATCTCTGTGGAGAAGGAGCAGCGCTGCTGTGTCATCCGGACCACCAACAAGAAGTCAGTAAGGACAGCACTGCCAGTGCTGACAGTCCCTCGGGGTGGGCTGGCACAGAGGGCAGGCCAGTGACCGCACAGGGGGGTGTCCTCTCTTGCCTTCTATCCCCAGTGTGCAAGGGCTGAGGGGTCCCACCTTGCAGCTGCATGTCTCCTGATATCCACTTTCCACTCCCAACTGCCCCAGACATGTTTACAGTAGAGTGAGTCCCTCAAGCTCTGTGCTGGCCTTTGCAAACTTACCTCACAGTTCCAGTAGCATGGTGTTTGCTGTGTTCTTTCTCTGTCAAATGTTGCTCCCTTAGGAAAATAAATTAAGAGCCTTGCAGACCTTTGAAGCTAGAGCATCCCATCCTCTCCCTGACATGATACTTTGATCTACTCATTGCATCTGCAGGATTCACCAGGTACTGCAAAGCTGTGGGCACTCAGGCAGACAGCTCTCCCTGCATAAACCTGTCCGGTAGTCGCAGTGCCAATGACATGATCTAGAGGTATCAAGAAAAAGGCTGAATCTGGAAAGGAAGCACCACAATATTCTGCCAAAAGAAATTTGAGATGGGAGGGAAAAAAACCAACAAAACAAAACAGAAGGAAATAAAATAAAAAGGCTTTTCAGTATTATCTTACTCTCTGTCAGTACATGGCATCTCTCATGGCATGAGACACACTGTGCCCCAAAGCATTTACAGCCTCTGTGAGATAAGGCAGAATGAGCAGTATTATTATGAAAAGATAGCAGGGAGCAAGTATTAGCAGAGCAAGGGAGGGTATTGCAAGATAAGTGAAAGCTATTTACAAACTGGGATAATACACCAGCATGGACAAGGTGCTGTCTGTTCGCCTTCCTCCCGACGTTGCTGCAGAACAGATCAGATTCGTGGGTAAACTCAACCCGTTTCCCACCCTGCCCTCTTTGTAGCTGGCTGTAGGTGGTGCTGTTGGCAAAGAACTGCTCCGCTTTGGCAGCTACATGCTTTTCCGATCGCAGAACCTGCAAGTCTTGAGGCAATGAGGTATTTGAGCTCTGCACATGAGCATACCTGGATGCTCAAAAGCAGGAGGAGGCTAGACAGGAGGAAGGCAGAGTCCACCCCAGGAAAACAGCTCTAAATCAGAAAGATGCTGGCCTAGATGCACGCAGAGGGATTCGCAGGAAGTGTGTTGCTTTAGTAAGGAGACCAGTGTAGGAAAGATGGAGACTGCCATCTGCCACACGTGGATATGCATGGAGCTAGGATAGGAAGGGAGTATGTTAGCCTAAGTCCAACCGCATACTATCACAGACAGGTTTAGCTACTCCCAATCCAATAATAGTAGTGTGTATGTGAGAACTTCCTTGCCCAAGTAGGTGCTGTAAAATTAAAATGTACCACTAAGGCTTCACCCATATCCTACCTGACTTCAAGCTTTTTTGTACCCCTCTCAGGAAAACAGTAGAGTCCCCCACAAGCACTTGACACCTACCCACTTGTAGGCTAGTGTCAGAGAGAGTTGAGGGACCCAACAGTGGCTCATGGCCTGCATATGAAAGTTAAGGACTTCTGGAATTAAAGCTGAAAGTCACCTCACTGGGAACAAGAATGACTTTGCTGTCAGTACAGAGCAGGGACAGACTCTAGCACCAGAACACTTAGTACTGGCTCCAGGATATCTTATACCATTTCTCCTGGGTCTCGGCCAGGGTAAGGCACCACTCAGCAACTAATTCCAAGATAGCAACAAAGGCATGGAGTCCACAGAGAGCATGCAGATCACTACAGGAAAGGAAGGAAACCTCGGAGCCTCTCCAGCCCTTGGAATTTGGCCACGCTGCTTCTGAGCAGCAGAGCTGTGCTGACCGCCAGCCAGAGGCACAGCAACGGGGTGGGTTGCCAAGTCACTACTGAGTAGCTCAGCTCTAAATTCTCAGCATACCAGTAGCAGTTTTCCCTACCGGCTGACAAGAAGTGGGTTTCCAGTTGGAAAAATAATAGAAGTGACTTCACACACACACTGTGGATCTCGGGCCAGGAACCATGCTCAGAGTGCAGTACTGTCCTTGGCCATGGGGTGAGAGGCAAGGGCAGAGAATCTGCCTGCCTCAGCAGGGATAACCGCCCATCTGCTACCTCCCTAGCTCAGACAGGAGCTCTTCACTTCCACTAGTCACTCCCATTCCCTCTGGCCACGGCAAGGGCTGCTCAAGTGGGATTTGCTTAAAACCTCTTGCTGTAAAATAAATCCATTAAACTAAACTCTAAAAACAAACCCAGAAAGCCACCTCCCCGAACGCCAAACCTGATTCAATTATTGTAGCGAGAGGCAGTGGTAATGTTAGGAGGAGGAGGGGGTGGCCAGGCAGATCTGGTTTCCTTTGATCTTGTCACAGATTTTAGTTTGAGGCCAGCCAAAGCCATTCTTCTCCCCTTCTCCTTAGTCCTGGGGCAGCAGAATGCTGCTGTTTCATTGATGACTCCCAAGGCCCTTTGAAACAGTGGGTTTTTTTCTGTGTACTGCTTTTTTTCTTTTTTCCTTTTTTTTTTTTTTTTCTTTTTTTACAAACCAAAATTTTTGTCTAATCGGTAAGAAGTTAACACTTCCTTAACATGTCTTTGTGTTCATCTAATCTCTGCTGTTTAACCTTTGACATCTCCCTTATTATCCATGTCTGCCACCTTTTCCAAATACCGACAGCAGTGACAACACAGAACGGTTTGAGCCCTGCGGTAACAAGCTGCATACATTCCTCCCACTGCACCAGGAGAGCCATTTGCCCTTTGTAGCTGTTTTCACTGTGACTTGGAAAATAAACTGCAGTTTGGGCAGAGGTAGCTAGAGAAGCCAAGCCGCACACACAGACAGCTGAATGCAGAAGAACCCGTCGTGGTATGACAGCAGCCACTGCCTGTTCACACTCTGCTCTGGGCAACTCAGTACTAGCTCCAGGCCAAGTTCTTGGAGAAGATTGCCCACGAGAGTGCTGTAAGAGAGAGAGATTAAGAACCCAGCCATGCCTCTAGGTGGGAATAGGACCACCAGTGTACTTGCTGCAGCCCCAGAGAGAAGCAGCAGATGCAGGGCAAGCCATGCCAAGCAAGAAAGGTCTCAGGCAAACAGACACAGGCCTATAAGATTCTGGTCCCCAAGTCTTAGGAAATCTTTCAGTTACCTAGACAGCAAATAACACCTCCCATTCTGAGACATATTCCCTTTCCTTCATACTGAGCAAAGCCCAAGATCTGGCCAGTGGAGAGACACAGGCTAGATAGGGAGGTGGCAAAAACCTCTCTGCCCTCTGCTCGCATGTGAGAGGTAACCATGAGACTGGGATAGAGATCAGGGAAAGAACTACTAGGGGAGCATGGAGTGCAGATGAGCACCACAGCCACCATGGGGGCTGCATGGAGATGCTGCAGAGCAGAGGTTCAGGTGACTGTGGGCAGCTACACCTGGAGCTCTGTGCCCAGGAGTATGCCTGAGCACCAGCATGCCACCAAAGCAGGAAATCATCCAGGAAGCATAGCAAGAGGGAAAAAAACAAAAAAACAAAAAAAACGGGTTTAGAAAAAATTGCAGCACAAAATGGGGCATCACACAGGAAAGTTATGCCCTGTGTCACAGGGCACAAGAGCCTTAACAGCTGTTTGGACAAGAGCTAATGGGAGCTGATACTTAGAAGGAATGAGAGGCCATGAGCAGGGACAAAGACAAGGGACACCTGTCTCTAACCATGTCTGGCACTACTCAAGGGCAAGCTGGAGGGACCAAGCTTGCTCTCACACACCACAACCCTTCAGGACTTTGTCTGCTCTGATTTCCAGTTTGGAGGTTGGTTTGTAGTGCTGCTGCCAGCCTGGGGGCACCAGCAGGCACACAACATGGCACAGCATCCTCCTGCCAACCCTGAGAGGTCTGTTCGTCCTTGTCTACACCTTGCAGAACAGCACTCTGTAGTTCAGCACTGCTAACAGGGAATAGGAACCCCACCTTCCTCATTTCTGTCTCCTCTCTCATTTGTAGGTACTACAAGAAGTTCTCTATTCCTGACCTGGACCGATACGAGCTCCCCTTGGATGCAGCTGCTCTGAGCTTCACCCATGCCAACAACACCCTGATCATCACGGTGAGGTTTTAGCCATGCAGAACAGCACTTTGCCCTTCTCTTTATGTCCACAAAGAAGTTAAAATTGTTACGCATGGGGAAACGAGGCAGAGCAGGGTGATGTGCTGATCACTGATGAGCCCCCTTCTGTATACATGGTCAGTGGGAGCTTCAGATTACACGGGGCATGCTGACACTAGCCAGGACAGCCCAGGCTGCAGGAGGGGCCCTGCTTGCTGCTCAAGGTGACTTACAGATGGAAGCATGTCTGCCGTGGCCCTTTTTCCATGTATTCCCGTGCTCAGACCTGAGCAAGCCTCCACTCTCAGTGACAGCAAGCTTCTTTTGCCCCAGAGCATAACAAGGGTTAAGAGTCCAAGGATCTGCTGCACTTGGAGGTCTCAGTCTTAAAGTTTAAAATTGCCTGCTGCTTTGTGTCAGAGAGAACACACTTCCATGCACGTGGTGGAAGTGAGAGACTAGCAAAGCAGGCACTTCCTTCTTGTTGCAAGGAGCAGACAGAGGCAGACAGACTTTTGAGCAGCAGGTGCTTGTCTTAAACGTAGAAGCCAGCTACCCAGAAAGCATCTCCTCCAAGGGAATCCTTGCATCAGAGCTGCGGGTGCACATGCAGAGGAAGTAGGCCAAGAGTCCGTCCGAGCTTCTGTTTGCTACAGGTCAAACCCTTGATGAAAAGCACCTGCACCCACCACTGAACTGCAGCTGGGTGAGGCCTCTGAGGGCAGAGGAACTGCAACTCTTACTTCACCATCTGCCTTAGAAAAAAGAAAGCAAGCATATTTTATATATATGCTTATTACACACACACATATTTCACATGTAAGCATACAGTCAGTGAGCACACCAGGGATCTGCATGACACAGGTTGCCAGGATATTCCAGAGGGGTTGGTGGGGGCCAGGACTCCACATCTAACTGTGAAGTTTTACTTGCACTGTAAGACACCCTGGATTTGGCAAATGTGCCTAGCTTGATGGCATCATCTCTCCAAATGGGCTTTGGAGGCAGCTGGTAACATAACAGAAAGGCCTCACTTGGCAGGAGGGCCCCAGCTGTGCTGGCAGCACATGGCTCCAGTTGGTCTGCTTGGAGCAGAGGCTCAAGGGGAGTGCTAATGACATTTCTTTCTGTCCCACAGTACCAGAAGCCAAAGGAGATCCTGGCTGCAGAAGAGCAGCTACAGAAGGAGCTGAAGAAGGTAAAGCCAGCTAACAGTGGGGATGGCGACTGTAAGACCCAGTAGGAAGTGGCTGCTAAGAGGCTGAGGTGGGAAGCAGCTCTCTGGCATGGCTTCATGGTATTTATTTTGCCTTTTCTAATAAAAATTAGTCCTGTTCTTAATAGAGACATTTGGAGGAATCTTTGTAGGCCCAGGGAGATGGCAGGGTAGTCAATTTCTTTACTGCCTGATCTGCTGATTTACACAGATGTTTATGATCCTTGTATGAGTTGTGAGAAGCTGCAGCATGTAGAGGAAGAGCACTGCATCCACAGCCAGCAGCCCGCTCCCCATCCTCTATGAGCAGAAGTGACATGAAAGCTGGGTAGTTCCCCTTGGGAATTCCCTGTGTCTGCCACCATCGCTGAGGGCAGTAACATTTGGTAAACAAGACATCCCCTCCTCCTCACACCCGTTACCTGTGTGGGATGTGCTTGCCAGCAGCTCCCTCCTGTGCTGTCGTGCAAGGTCCTCCATGCAGTTAGAAGGATGCTCCGGTATCTCTGCACACAGCATCAATGCTTAGACCTGACTGAGCACAGGCTATGAAATGGGGTGTTGAGGAGGACACCCAGCTGCTTCCTTACTGCCAGCCATGCACAGTGCGCTGTGCAGAATGATGGCGGCTGTGCAGAGCTGCCTTCATTTGCATGGCATGGAGGGGAAAGCAGTCACAGGGGCTGCTGAGCACAGCACAGGAACCGAAATGCAGCTGCTTTCATCTGCACGGCACAGAGGGGAAAGTAGTGACAGGGGCTGCTGTCCAGCTCCTGAGTAGCATTAGCACACCCTGTCCATGAAGGCACAAGCACAAACTTTGCCACACAAACCCCATGCATAGCACGGACAGCCACTGCAGTGCTGTTTTAGTGACTAGCCCTCCAACCAGCTGCTGTCCCTCCTCTGCACCAGCATCCTGTCCTTTGATTTCTGCACGTCCTTCCATCCTGGTTCATATTTGAACAGCTCCTACCCAAACAAACCCTACTTTTAAGTAAGCCAGTCACAGGCTCCTCGTGTAGTTCCCCTGACAAGGACTGCTTTCAAACAATGAAAGCTTAGAGCCTGGGTGGTATCTCCATTTAGAGCCTCACTGCTAGGTGGCTCCAGGAACCACCAGCATGGTGTTCTCAAGACAACGGAGGCACTATCGACTGTCAGAGTTCATCAGAGCCAGCATTCCCCAATGTCACCTATGATGTGAGGGTGCATTCTTCTACTCACGAGCACTGGCACCATCACTGGACTGCAGTTCTGCTCCAGGCTTCAGCCAGGAAGCACCTAGAAGCAGCTAGGAAAGAACAGGACCCACCAACATAGGCTGCAGGAAAGAAACAGCAGGACTAGCAACAGCAGTGTTGCAGGCAGGCCTGTCACAGGAGTCGTCTCCTGCACCAGTGATACTTGTTCACCTGCTCAGCTGACGTGCTCGTTCCTACTCTGGGCCTTGCCTAAGTCCCAGTGTAATAAAGAACCTCTCATCCCACCCCACAGTTACTCCCATTCCTTTACAGCCTCTCCCAGGGGACACTGCCTAAGACATTTAATATCTCCATCCTTCCCTCCCAGTTTTATTAAAGGACCTGTAACACACCAGCACCTGAGAAAAGCCAGACATCCCCCCCTCCCAAGCTCTGCCAGCTCTCTCTCTAGCCTTCTATCTCCTGCCTAATCACTTATCTAAAGTTCTCCTCGCATGCGGAGCCCAACGTGCTCCAAGCAATACAGCAGCAGTATTTTGCAACCGTGGATGCAAAGCACCATCTTTTCAGCAACAGCTCAGTGTTAACAATAACCCAGAAACTCCCCCAGAATTATTATCTTTGGGATCTACCATTTTGAGCTGATGGAAGATTGTTCCAGCCATGGCATCTTTTTACAGCAGTAGATCATTGCTTGGGGCACTTAGACATCAATTCTACCACTTACACAAGGAGAATATGTAGCACCACAGTAGCTACAAGGGAGCTGGCAGCAAGCAGGCACAAGTGGCAGCAGAGGAACTGGCACAGATTAGGAACTGTAACAGGAGCTGTGCTGGAAAGATCCTTGTAAGAACGTAATCCTGCAGGAAGGTCATACTTTTAAATTACTTTGCACCCTGAGCTGCTGTCTCACAGCCACTGGGAATGGAGGGCTGCCTTCAAGAAGGTGAGGAGCTGGTTGGTTCCACTCCCTCCCTGCTCTTGCAGGGGCTCCAGCAAACATCTCATTCCAATTTTTGTGCATTACAAGGGAAAAGCAGCCTCTTGACAGTGGAAATTACCTATCAAGTTCTAACAAAGCACCATGCTGGGTGCTTCGTCCTAGAAGTCCTCCCCCTTTGTGATACAAAATCTCTCCTTTTACCTATCCAGGATTCCCAAACTCACAGGCAAGTAGGGTTCACACACCTTCCCCCAAACAGGACCAGACTCCAGACACCATTGCATTCACCCACAGCACATTCATCCACAGATGTCCGCATTCATCCAGACAGCACTGAGCATGCTGAAAGCTACAGTTGTTCTGAGTCCCAGTTTGAGTTGAGATGGTTGACACAAAAAGTAGTGGAGCCTACTTTCATGTGCCCACAAGATCCATCAAGGTCTTGGTGTCTCCTGCTTCATCATGCAGACAGCAAGCAAAATGCAGATCCTACTTTTTGAATTCTTGTTTGAAAAAGTGACATGAGATCTAGGATACCAAAACCTGCCTTCAATGAGCAGCATCACAGGGTCTAGTTAGGGAGAGAGATCTGTAAGCGTCTGAAAATAGGTCCAACCTCCTCCGCCCAACCAGGCCTCTGCAACCAGCCCCGTTTGAACTTGAAACAAAACATACAGTCGCTTTTGTTTCCCTTCAGAGTTTTTATTTAGCAAAACATGAACATTTCAGCCCTGCCAAGTGCACAGGCTGACCTGACGGCCAGCCTGGGGAGGCATACACTGAAAGTAGGGCTGGCTCTGCCTTTTAGTTCAATTCTTGCTCTTGGTTGCAAAGGACAACACAAGCAGCTCTCAGGAGAGCAAGTGCACGTGAAAGGTGGGCCTGGCTCCAGACACCTTTCCTTTCCACTAAATCCATCCACCCCACACGCAGCCTAGACTTCCTTCACATGGCTCAGAGCTTGGCTGACCCCAGCCTGACCAGCACACACAGCTGATAGGGCATCCCAGCTCAACTTGCCCCTCAAATGCTATATCCCCAGAAAAAAAAGAATAAAAAAGAAAAAAAGAATGTTAAGAAACCAAACTCTGACTTACACAAAATAAAAAGGTTAAAAGGTAAAGGACAACAAGCTGTTATTTCCACTAACAGGCAGGTGAGGTTCAGAAAGTCTGGCCCTTAGTGCACTCTTCATTGTAGCTTTCTGGTAGGCAAAAAAAAAAAAGATCCCTTCAGAAGCCTTAGGGGCCATTCTCACCTCTCCTGCCCTGTGGTTCCCTGAGCCAAGTGTTAACTCTGCTTTGGGGTGACCAGAAGCAGCTGTGGTGCCCTTTCACAGTGCTGTGAAGTCTAGGACGTGTAGGGCTGATGCCAGGGCAGCGTACAGATGAGTGGTACTGAAACGGAGGCAGTACACTGGGCTGCTGGTGGGTGAGGACAGGTGAAAGCTCTGCAAGAAAACACGAGAAAGAACCTTTCAAAGAAGGGTCAGCATGAAGACCACAACCAGTATTACAGACTCAGTGGCTGAGATGGTCACTTTTCCCTGCATATAGGTTAGGTTCCCCACAGTGGGCTCACCCCAAAGACAGCCCAGCAGGCCCTCTCCCTTTTTCTAGAGACATGGGCACTGGGCTGCCAGAGAATAATTCAGAAGCTCTGCTGCTGCCGGGTCTCAGCCAGCTCTCACCTGCAGGCACCGAGTCTGCCGCTTATCCCAGAGGCGCACCACGCCGTAGTAAGAAGAGCCACTGGCAATCATATGGTTCTTATCACTCCTTATGCAGTACAGGGCGCTGTCATGGGGCTCTTCCCACTCCTGGACACACTTCCTGCATGAGCAACACAAACCAGAGCTGAGCCTCCACTCCTCCACCACTGGAGCTGAGCCCCAGTTTGTCTGAAGGAGCTAATTCAGCTGCAGGTGAGTTCCCAGATACTGCACAGGGAAAGCCAAGGAGCCTCATGTGGGCCTCAGATGCCAGCAGGGTAGGCTCACCGTGTGCTGGTCCGTATGTCCCAGTAGCGGATGTAGGTGTCATACCCACAAGAAAGGAGAAGGGAGGGTGTTTCGTAGAAGACGTCAAGGACTCCAGCTCCATGGTGGAAGTCAGTCCCTAAACAAGTCAACAGCTGACCACTGCAATGAAACACAATAGGGGAAGAGTCATTCAGAGCAAAGTGCCCTTCCAATTCAGCTGGCCACAGCAGAGATGGCGGCATGCGAGTCTCCTAGATCTTATTTCTGTGATCTAACAGAATGCAAAGCCTGCACAGTCGTCTTCTCCCTCCCCCAGCTTCCGTTGCTGGTTGGGCCACTAACTGTCACGGAGGGTGACCAGCTGGAGTCACAACTCTAAGAGGACAGGCACAGCTGACCCCCAGCAGAACAGGGCCATTCTCCTTGGCAGAAGAGACCAGTAGTCCATGGGAGACAATTATCACCTTAGTCAAACTCCAGTGCTTTTGTGCAACAGCCACTTACCTGATCAGTCCCAACCCATCTTAGACTCTGTCCTTCAAGATACTGCCCACTGGGCTATTTCCCCACATCTTTGACATACAGCTCAGATCCACAGGCAAGTTGGACTCTCCTGGCTCAGTCTGCCATGGCTGCTCTCCTCAACCCCCTCCAGTTACACTGGCTACTGCAATCCCTGCTACCTGGGGCTGAACATGACAGGTCAAGAGCAACCATCCCAGGGCTGCTCTGGAGATAACTTTCCAAAGGCTAGCTTTTCTTTTTAATAACCTCCTCCTTTTTAATTCCTCGCTTGCTGTGGAAGAGCAAAAGCAAGATCTCCATGAAGCTCTAAGCCAGATGCTTTCTCACCATATCACTCTGCTGCTTTCTCATGTGCAGAACCAGCAGCAAACCAGCTGGATGATGCCTGGTGAGGGCAAACCCTACTAGACTGCAAGAAGGAGCTTGAGACACTTCCCTGGGCCATATGAAATTGCATCAGGCACATGTCACAGCCCATCCCCAGCACCACTCCACTTACCCAGCAGCCAGCAACACCCAGCCATGGCAGACTCTTGGAGGGGGCAATCTGCTCAGCTGCTTGAAAGGGCCACCTATTGCAAACCCTCTTTTCCTTCCTCCTCATACCCTCTGAATCAAAAATGCTGGACACAATAAACCTTGAAGCACCTGCTTTTCAAACCCTGCCACACGGCCACCCCTCTCCAACAGGCTCTTGGTTCTCAGGACAATGAAGCGGTCCTGAAAGCCGACAGCATGGATCCCGCAGTGGGGTCACTCCCAGCATCTCCCCCCATTATTTTGTTACTTTCTGCTCCTTGATCCAGCATCACACAGTTCTGAGGCACATCGCCAAATGCCTTAATTCTGTCTGTAATCTGGGCTAAAGCCCTCGTCGGGGGATAAAGACCACACAAAAGGAGAAATAGAGTCCCAGGAGATGTTAAAACAAGTAAACACCTTTGTGTCAGGAGAGAGAAATCGCTGATAAAGCAGATTAGCGCCTCGGGCCCTGGTGTCCCCAGATCAGAAGGCGAGCCCTGGCCGATCTTTGCAGCCAGCACGCTTCTATGATCACAGAGCTGGCGGCATGCTGGGGCCAGCCTGTTTCCCCACAGTCACTCTCCAAAGAGCAGATTATGTAGAATAACAATTTCTTTGTGGCTGTGTAATTCCCTCCGTGACCGTGGCTGTGGGCAGCTACATTGGCCCTTGATGCCAGGGCCCTAGCAACCATTTACAGAGGCCAACTAGCCCTAGCGATGGCCCCCCCGTGCAAACCTCTTGGACAAGCTTTAACATCAAGTGCATGAATTAATCCCCCCCAACACGAACCCAGGGGTGCTGGCTTATTGGACTTTGTGTTTCTTCAGGCAAGGGATCGAGGGGATTCCAGCCTTCAGCCCTTTGCAACCTTCTCACAATACATTAACCCTTGGAAGGTTACTTAAAAACCAACGCAGCAGCAACTCTGCACCTGTGTGCAGGTCGAGAGGTTGAAGTATTTGCAGTCTGAGCACTGGGAGCAAGAGTTGTGGGGTTTGGCTGGGGCAGATGGGTCCTCAGCTCCACCATGGAGAGAGGCATGGATGGAGCTCTGGCTCTTGACAGAGCTCTGGCACTTCCCTGACCCTCCAAGCACACAGATCTCCTCCACCTGCCATTCTGCAAAGCCAGGCAGGACAGATGGACATGCACATAACCCTTCTCAAGGCTTCCACAAAGCTTTCTTCATCTGACAGGTTATATACGTGACCCAGAGTTGTGAGACATACAACAGAGGTATGAGGAGTCAGCTGCTCTCCCAAACAAGCACCCTTTGACTACCTGTGAGATGCATAAGGGGCCAGACTGTCCAACCAGCAGAGTCCTCTGCCCATTGCTCAGGCAGGAGCAGAGTTACAGGAGATGAGCAATCTCAGTGAGCCTTCGACAGCACAAGCAGCCTGGACCTCTCTCTCCCCACTTCTGCATGCTACTGCATTGGTTTGGTTTGGTTTGGTTCGCAGGGTAGCTCCCGGACTGGTGCTCTGAAAATGTGGAAGTTTGGGGGAGAAAACGAGGATGGGCAGCTGCATGTGGGCCATGCATCCCAGCAGCACATCCTGCTTGCTAGCTGAAGCCTGGTGGTGTTACTTTCCCTCCACCATTTCCCTGCTAATACACCTTTAATATGTAAAGGACTAAGTGATCTCAGGGTGAGAGGAGCATTATGCTGGGGAAAGGTAGCAGGATGCAGAAGCACATCATTTACTCACTCGGACCAGCCCTCTTTCTCTCCTCAGATGCTTGAAACAAATCACAGCAGACGTCCTCACAATCTCCCACCTCTGAAAAAGCACCCATCACACCCAGAGTGAGCCTGGCCACACTACAGCTTGTCTTCCATCTCCCAGACCAGACCACAGTCTGTAATGCTGCAAGACGGCAGGAATTTTTCATGGCAGCCTGGTGATTTCTCCAAGCAAAAAATTCCAGCATCAAAGGGACAGGAGAAACCAGTCTCTGGATTCCCACTTTCAGAGCTTCCTGTGCAGCACTGAACACCACACAGGTGGCTCACTCCCAGTATTCCTCCATGCCTTCACCCCTCACTGCAGTGGTACCCAAATATCCCAGAGTCACTCCTGTTTTCCTCCCTCCACTTCCCCTTCCAGCCTAGACAACAAAAAAGAAGGAAAATAAAAGGGTGAGGGGGGAAAGGATTAGTTTTTCTCTAATGGCAGGAAAGGAGCACAGATACTTGCAAGTTACCACAGCAAAGCAAACCTTGCTTTGCAGGTTTGTTAATCAGTTCAATTCTCCAGCTCCAAGAATAGGCCAGCCAAAACCACTTTCGATTGGGAGGCCCAGCCCCTGCATACAGCAGTGGTCCTTAAGCAGTTTACAGAAACAACACATTAGTTGCTACAGTGAAGCACTTAAAATCTGACGCCAGGGGAAAATCATACTGTGCTGTACACTGGGCACACAAACCAAAGACCCGAGTGTTCTGGCACAGGCACACTTAAGTTGATGAAGATGCAGAACACAATACTTCCCCCATGTTTCAGCAGATTAAGGCATCTCTGGACCAGCTACTACCATGTCAGGCTAGCTTCATGTCCCTGCAGCACACATGGCCATGCTGAGCCCATGCTGGGAAGGGAACTCTGCCACCACAACTCTTCCAGCCTTAGGATCGATCACAAGTTAGTACCCACAAATTGTCCAGTCTTCATTATTCCAACTATTCTCTGCCATCAAAACCCAGTCTCCAACAGCTTCCATATCCTAGGGGGTAAAACCCACAGCTAATCCTTAATAATCCATAAAGGACCAAGATTAGCCATCAAGGGGCAACAAAAAAGCAGTAGATACACCAGCACATCACCCATCGTTTTGTAACAACTTAGATGGACAGAAAATAATCTACTCAATAAGGGACAGAAAGAGATGTGATAGTTACTTTGAAACTTGTTTCTCACCAGGATCACAAACATGACAGGTTTCCTGGAAAGAGCAGTCTAGAGCCAGAGCTCTTGGCTTCAGCACCTTAACCACAAAGCACCTGGGCCAACACACTGCCTACAGACACACAGGTCCTGCTGAGCATCCAGTGCTCAGCAAGAAACTCACAGATACTCCCAGTATCTTCCACTTTCTCTTAAGCATCTAGACAGACTGAAATCATACTGGCAGTAATCCAGTACCAGCCCTCAGGGAACAGAGCCAGTGCAAATGCAGCAGCCTGTTTTGTCCCTAGCACAGGAAAGCTGTGTCAGCAACAGGCTCCAGACTTGTTGCCGGTAGAGTAAGATGTTTAAACGAAGTCCCTGTGCCTGGGAAACATATCAAACTGATGAATCCAAAAATGAAAGGCATTTTGTTCAGGAACTATAAAGAATCCTTTGATTCATCTCCATCAATTCCCATATTCTTCAGAAAAGAAGACTTAAAAAAAAATGACTTTTCAAAATAAGCAATTTGTTCAGGATTTCCACATTTCACTCTCTTCTTTTCATGATGGCAATCCAACCATGAACACTGCTATCATGATACCTCCAGAAGATAGGAGCCTTCTACCCTGGAAGCAAAGTGAACTTTGAAGGAATGTCAGAAACAAGCTGATTTAGGTTGGTTTTTAAAGACAGCTTAAGGCTCTATTCCTCCTCTCCCGAGCAATATGCAGACAAAATAAAATCAGTCATGGCAGAACCCAGATGGTTAGTTTCCAGATAACCCATGGGATGCTGCTATCACCAAGTTAAAGCCATATGCAGCCTCCCAAGCCACAGTGATTATTTGTGTTACCATAAAAGTTCACTTTTCCCCAAGACCTTGCTGATAGCTGGAGTCCAAAAGAAGTCTGCACCTCCCTCCCTGTACCCTGCCCATTTGCTGCAGGTCTTGGCCAGCTGTCTTCAATACACATGAACTACACCCCAAAAGCTGGGATGACAATAAACATGTTTCCCCCCACTCTCAATTTCTGGTGACCACAATTCACTAAAACTGATATTACACAAATATGCAAATTCTAGGAAACTGCTGAATCCAGAACATCTGCTGAAAACAGAGATGTGTGAAATTAAGGACATACTCATTTGCTCTGGAAGCCTCATCTGTGATCACCCATCGAAGAGGAGTCATTGCACATAAGCAGGTGACCTTTCAGAAACTGAGCAGAGCTCTAAACCAGTATTTTAGCCCCAATAACTACTTACAACAAGCCAGGTGAGGAGCATATACTTTAAAAAAAGTGGAAAGAGCACCATTCATCTCAAAACACTGGGATATTTGAGCTGATGATCAAGTAGACGAAGGAAATAAAATCTATTTAAAAAACATTATCCAGAGTGCAGCATTTGCACAACTTCTGTCATTCAAGTTGGAGTGTGCACCAAAACCAAAGGGAAGAGCTGAGCTGTTGACTCTTCCAGGTCTTCGCAACAGCAGCTGAGACACCCAGGGGATGCAGCAGCTTATGCTAAGAAAGAAAAGCCTTGGTCAGCCTCTATAATGTATATAGGGTAAAGCACAGATCCTTGGCAAAAATATTCTTCGTAGACTTATCCTATGCCAAGGTTACTCCTGCACTTAGCCAAGGCTACTGATTCCTGAAGGGAGATGTGAGATTGGCATGGGGAATTTTGAAGGAGCACCTCCATGTAAAATGGCTCAGAGATGCTTTTGTAAGTGATTTTCAGAAGAAATGCCTCTCTCTGCTTCCTCAGCGCAGCTGAAGGGACTCGAGGCAGTAGGGGGGAATGACACCAACGATGGTTTGAGATTGTGTCGGGGGAGACAGAAGAGGGAGTTTTGCCTTCTTTTCTTCTGCTTTCTCTGAATTGGCCCACACACGCTTTAAATGGTCCAATAAAAAGATACAATTTCTTTACCTTTCCAGCTCTGGGACCCTGTGAGTTTTTGTTGTTCGGGTTCCCGTAAGGTTAAGTTCAGAGGATAAACTGACACGCTGGGCTATGGGAAAAAGCCAGTTTCTTCAAATAAAGCCACAACGGTGCAAAAGAGACCCTGCTGGGGCTTTTATTTGGGAAAACAAACAGAAATGGCACCAAGCCCTTCTGCTTTACGAACCAATTTAACTATAAAACCAATGTTCTCCCTCTCGGGGGTGAGGAGGGGAGAGAGACAGGACATGACAATAGTCCAAAACCTTGGGGGGAAAAAAGAAAGAAAAAAAAGAAGATAGGACAAAAAAAGATTGTCTGTCCCCTTTTCTTTCTTGACCATGGCTCCTTTTCTTAGCACACGTGTGTTCTTGTAAAAACGATTAGATTGCAATTTGTATAACATGGTGACCCCCAAATTCAGACATTTAACCCCTTTTCTCTGCAAAGAATGTCAAGAATGTCTTCTCTGTCTTTCTTTCCAACGGGAGGAGTAGGGGGGAATTCTCTCAAACTGTGATTTCTTGGGGAAGAGAAAAAGAGAGAGGCGAGGAAAAGAAGCAGGGAATTCTCAAAGCCTCTCGCCTTTCGCCCCACTTGTGTGGGAACGGGCGGCTGTATTGCTCCCTTTCTGGGCAGAACTCTGCAGGTCTCCTTTAGTGGAGAGACAAAAAAAATGGAGAGTCCAAATCAAAACAAAGCCATCTGTTTAAATGAGCCACTGCTAGCCAGTGGCAGAGGGGTTCCTCATTCACTCCTTCCCATTCTTCTCTCATGCCACTGTTGATTCTCTCTCAACCCAGGGAAAAATAAAGATTGCTTTTGCTTTGGCTCAGAGGGATGAAACTGATTGATGTGCTTAGAGTGTCCAGCCCCCACCCCACACTCTCCGATTGTTCAGGGGCTTGTAAAGTTGTCATAAATACGCCTGAACAGGAGTGCAAAGGCCACAGCATGCCCTGGACCATGCACACATCCAAAGGGCAGTAGCTGGCCTCATACTTTTCTATAGTGAGATAGGGCCAGACTGTCACAGGGAGGAGAGAACTTAGGATAAACACCTGTAGGTTCTTCCTTTTTACAATGGTTTTACATTTCGGTTAAGATGCACCAGAGCCCTCTTAACAGAAGGAAAGCAGAAGATGCCCAGCTTATGTGAGAGAAAGATGATGTCGAAAGAAACCCCTGAAATCACTAAAGGACCACAAGGCCCCAGATGTTTTTGAGAACATATGCATACCATGAGAAATACACTGCATAGAAGACTGAAGCTATCAATTTATAGTTAAGAGACAGAGCTCTGAACACAACAAAGTCTGTTAAAAGGAACAGTCATCCAAGAGAACAACACTTAAGAGGCTGCAGCAAGCTTTCTCCAGCAATGGCTCAAGTAGTTGGCCATAGGACTGATGTTCTGCTCCAACAACGCCCAAGATCTCAGAGCAACGGAATCAAACCCTACAGTTCAGAGTTGCAGAACTGAGGCAGGAATTTCTTCCTGGCCTTTTCAAGTGACTAATTCATGCCTGAAGGCAGGAGACCTATTTATATCTAGTCTTGCTGCTCAAGTCACAAACAGGATTGCCAGCTCCATGAAGAAGGACCTGCTTTTCCCTTTGCCTAGATCTACATCCAGACTCTCCATCCTATCTACCTTACTGCAGAGGGAATAGCTCCCAAGGACCAAATTAGAAATACAAAGCCGTTGTGCAAAACTGATCTAATATGAACAGACCAAGAAAGAGTTTGCCTGAAGACAAGAACTGCCCTATGACCAACCCCAGCCTGTCACCTCACCAACCCTTTTTCCTTTGAATTTCAGGAGAAAGGCATGACATTTGTGTTCCTGATTAACTCAAGGCCATATAAAGGGGAATAGCCAGAACTGATGCTTTAAAAAGAGTAACCAAAGCCATCTGTGGACAGGAGGGCAAAACAGCAGGGCAAAAAAGAAGCAAGAGAACCTCAGAAACAGAGAACAAGAAGCCATCTGAGGAAGGGCAACTACCTGTGGATCATCCCACTGCAGTGAGCGAAGGCAGCAGATGGCATCTGCATTCACCTACCTGATGTAAGCACAGCCCAGGAAGCTGTTTAGCTTACTGTCAGACAAGTTTTGGATTGGTTATTGTGATTTAAAACTGTGTTCAGCTAAGACAGAGACGCTGAGAAAGAAACCCAAGCCTGAAAAGAGCAGGAAGCCTCTTCCCCACAAAGCCTGAAGAGAGCCTCCTTGGTAAAAAAAAGATACTTGGCATAATGAATCTATAGAAAAGGAGGGTAGAAGACGGGATTCTGCATCTACAGTGTGGTATCAGGGGGACCTCTTCTGTCCCCCAAATCCTGTGAAACTGCTATCAGTGCCAGGATAATATTCACTATTGTTTGTCTCTCCTCTTACCAGAGATACCCACTCAGTTCTCTGTGACTGGATAAATCCAGTTTAAATACCTTGGTGAAACAGACTCCCCACAATTCTTAGAGTCAGTTACATTTCCTTTCGATTTAGCAACTCCAGTTCTCAATCCATTTGTGCCCTTCATCCAACAAACTCCTTCTGTTATTAAATTAGAGGGTCTCAAACTTGTGTAAACCTTGGAGTTCAGAGTTGTGGAGAAAATGATCTTCTACAGAACTTATTTTAGAACACTATGCTAAGAAGCGTTGCGCATCCTGGGACAAGCTTCAACATTAAAAGCTTTTGTTGGAAACATTTAGCAAGCTTTATAACCAAGAACTAGACCTGCAGATTCTGATTTCATTTATCTAATTCCACATATAAAAAGATCTGAGCATGACAAGTTGCAAAGCCAAGAAGGACTGGATTTAAACAGGAAAGCATCAGTAGTGATCAGCTAACTGGGGTGTTCAGTGCTATATACTGCAACTGTCAAATTGTACTTGCTGTTTAAGAACAGCACAGGGAACCCAAGTTTTAAAGCTCTCCCTCCTTGTTGACAACTGCTCATGTTCACCCACTCAATGGCTCTAAAAGCCACCAAGGTGGATGCAGATCAACATACGCTGAAATCTGAAAGACAGCAACTAATTCTTGCCCACCCCACTGCACAGACAGATGGAACCTAGGAAGGGTCCCAAGGAAGCACATACCAGGGATCAAGCAGCAGCAAGTTAGCAAACTTCAGCCAGCTGCTTATGACAGTAATGCTCACGCTGGGTCTCGGAAAGAAAGAGCACAATGTGATAGCACTAGAGGTAAACATGGATTACTAACCTGCTCCGCAGCTGCCTGGCTACCCTGGAAGCTTCATCCCCACCCATCTGCTGAGGGCACCAGCCACACACCTGAATCTCCCTTTTCCTCCACTCCCAAGCTACTCTCATGAATCCTCTACCTCCCACCTCCCCAAAACTTGCAGACATCAAAGGCACCTGCCTTGAACACCTGAAGAGCAGAGGGGTCTGACGGTCAAGAAATGCAACTATCTTCCCCTTCGATCCACTCTCTATTTTTTTTCTCCCTCATCCCTTTGAAAAAGGTGGCAGAGATAAATGAAGAACAAAGAAACAAGAAAAAGCCACAGCTTTGGCCCACACCCTGCCTATTACTTAAGGGGGAAGGAACTCTTCCGAAAGAGGAGGAAAAAAAATGTGCTCAGACACAATGGCTCAAAAGGCCAGGCAGCAAACCGGGCCACTTTGTACTGCTAACAAGGGAAACCTAATTACAGGAAGAGGGCAAAGAGGGACAGATAAAAGGGATACAAAATTTCAACATCTGTTGCCATAAAGGGATAAGAAGTGGGGAAACGCAAAGTGTCAGTTTGGTGTCAGTGACGGCGTAAAGCCACTTTCAAAGGACTCGGGAGAGGGAGAAAAACCAAAAAAGAAATTAGAGGGTTCTTAAAAAAAAAAAAAACAAACCAAAAAAATCCCGCAACAAAATACCAAAAAACCTCTCTGCCAAAAATGCTTTCAAAAGGGGAGAGGAGATGGACAAAGACTGGACATTTAAAAGGTGGAGGATCTGGGTAGCTTGCAGGGCACAGCTAACTTTGGCTCAGTTTTCACAACAGCTCATGTGCCCTGTATCTGTCACATTGTGTCACAGGAAAGGACAATGTAGGATTTGTGTATTCAAAATGTTTATAGCATAAAGACTACCATGCCAGACAGATCGCTGGTCCATTTCAAATATCAGGCTTGGCAGAGTTGCTGCAAAGCCGCCTCTGGGGTATCCTACCTTATGGAGAAGCAACCTTGAGGCCAGGGCATGTGTCACCTAAAGACATGCAGACCACCACGATAGGCTGGGGAGCAACAATTCTCTGCAGGCAAATGACAAATGCTGACCTTGGAGCTGTTCCCAGTGGTGCATCACCCTCATCTCCCAGGGAGATAAACTCCCGAAGGAGACAGGAGGTGGGAAAAGAAAGAAAGAAAGAACATGATTTGAAGAAAGTGTCTTTTTCTCTTGCTTGCCATTAACTGACTTTTCTGCTGAGCCACACACTAGCACTGGCAGATGTGTCTGGAAGGTCTGAGAAGAGAAAGGCAAAAGGGAGCAGAGATAGCCGAGCTGTATGAGAGGCAGCTGCCATCATATTCCTCATTGGCACAGAAGGGCAAGGGAACTGCCAAGAGGCCAAGGTGTCAGCAAGGCCTGATACTAGATGCAAGGACACAGGTTAATATCCAATGTCCCATACTGCTAATCGTTTTCCTTTCCTGTGCGGACCTCTAATCACCAAAGCTATTCATAGCCCCCCTCCACGAACACACCTTAATCCTGAGTGTCAATAAGTGCACAGCCACTTCCCCACATCTAAAAGCAATCAGATGGCATAATGTAGCATCTGTGGGATGAGGTATGTCCTGCAGAGGTACAGCTAGCCAGCTTCAAAAGCGTAAGAAAAAAAAAAATCCTCCTTCATTACAGGAGAAAGGGCCAGGTGTAGCAGCAGCTGGAATTTCAGCCATCAGAGACAGTGTCTTGGCATTACGCGGTCATTCCCCTCCTTTAGACTCCTCTTGACAATTGCTTGTTGCTGCCTGTTGCAGCTTTGATCCAACACCATCATCTCAGCAGTCAGAAATGAAAGACAGTTGTGGGGGTGGGATGCAGCAAGAGGCGTTTCCTTTCCCCAATAAAAATTGCCTCACTGCCAAACCCAACCAAGCCCTTTTCAAAGCCCAGGACATATTTCCAGGTGAAGACTTTATCCCCTTCCTCTTGGAGGGATGAGAATGGCTGCCCCAGGGTCAGGGAACAGCAAAGGTCATAAATACGAAACATACCATGACCAACAGCTACAAGCACCAGCCAAGGACTTATCTGGCCTGGAACTAAGATGATCAGTACACAAAAGGTTATTAAGCTTTAAATCCTTTTGTAGCATGTTCCAGCTCTCGGCTGTTGGGGAAAAAGACCACCTACACCAAGGGAAGAGAATGCCACAGAAACTACTGCAACTTATTCACACCCCCCATGAATAAGTACCCAGCTAACTGCACTAACTGGTCTCGGGTAGCATTAAACATCTAAGAGGTGCTAAGGATCCTGTAGTTTTAAAGAACATGTCTTAAGCACTACTCTACCCTGCCTCATTTTTTTGACAGAGAAGTTACCTGGATTCTGCTCTTGGAGATAACATCCTTGCCACGTTCGGGCTCTGCAGGCCAGACTGGCCCTTTGTGGCCTCAAGGAATGGGTAAGCAGCAAACTCAGGGGGCCTGGCTCATTACAGAATCATAGAATCATCATCGAATGGTTTGAGTTGGAAAGGACCTTAAGATCATCTAGTTCCAACCCCCCTGCCATGAGCAGGGACACCTCACACTAAACCATGTCGCCCAAGGCTCTGTCCAACCTGGCCTTGAACACCTCCAGGGTTGGAGCATTCACAACTTCCTTGGGCAACCTATTCCAGTGCCTCACCACCCTCACTGTGAAGAACTTCTTCCTTATATCTAACCTAAACTTCCCCTGTTTAAGTTTAAACCCATCACACCTTGTCCTACCGCTACAGTCTCCAACGAAGAGTCCCTGCCAAACATCCAGGACAGACTGGCCACAGGAGAAGCTTTTCAGTCCTGGTAGCTCTAAGATTTTGAGTTTCCATGCCACGCACCCACTTCTGGAGTCTGACCAGGGAGACAACATGCACAAACCTCAAAAGAAGAAATAGCATTTCCCTGTGAGATCTCTTCTGGAAACTACTGGAGCCTTTGAAAATTAATCCACAGCTCTTCTGGGAAGAACAGTTTATAGAGCATTCAAGACCTGGAAGGACAAGTCTGTACTCCCTCACTATGAATGACTGCAGCAAGCTTCACGCGGTGGTTTCCCAGTCATGCTCCCTACTCAGCCTCCTGCCCCACACGTGCTCACGAGACTTCCAGCTCATACACAGGCCCCCAGTGAGGAAAAGACTCAGTGGCATGGTGCATTCCAGCTGTGACAGGTGAAGAGGGAAGAATAAGTTTGACACTTCAGCCATTGCAACAGAGGCCCAGTGGCCTAGGTTGCCTTGGCTTTTTTATTTGCCTGTCACTCAGGCTTTGACGTTATTGAAAGATCAAACTCCGTTGTGCCTGTTCATTACCTTAATCCTATTTTCTACACAGCTTTATTATCTTTTCAGGCTTCCTTGGGAAAGGCTGACAGAGATGCTGAGGCAGGGGGGAGAGGGTTGCCTATCTCCTCACCCCTGTCAGATGCCTCTATTCAAGAACAGCCGGAACACTTGATGGGCAGGGGTGTCACAGCACAGCCTGCATCCTTCTGGGTTACTCCAAAGGCACCACCAGACTAGGTCACCGAGAAACATGCACCATAGCTGAATTCACTGGTGCTGTTTTTCCTGTTCTAGTTTGTCTTTTGTGGGATGCATCCTTTCCAAAGTCTTTATTTTTGTTACTTCAGAGAAAACTGAACTGGTCTGTAGTTGATGCAGTTGACAATCTGAACTATCCCAACTATAGATTAGAAGGCAATTGGCCTCAGACAAGCCCTGCATGCACACCAATCCTCCTCTACCTCCTTTCCCCAAATACAGTTCTGCTAACACCCCTCAAGCCCCTTCTGCCATTGCCCCCTCTCTCCCCTCCCCAAGCCCACCAGCTCAACTCAATCCTGATGACACTCCCTTGATAATCTGTGCTGTGCCACTCCTACTCAGAGCATACCAGTCCTGGAAAGCTGAGCTGCCGTTCAATAATCCTGCCAAATATTTGCTATCTGTCCATCACTACACAAAGACCCCCAGGCTGAGAGTTTCAAATTTGTCAGCAGTTGAGTCTCATGTCAGGATTTGAGTCCAACATTTCCCCAGTTGCTAAGGTCAGCACCTTCACCAAACAGGAACTACCCAAAGGCCCCAAATCAGAGGCCACAGCAATTAACCTCCTCATGCTTATTAAGACAGGGAGAAGACAACATGCCTAAGTCACTTCCATAGATAACCTGTTGCCACCCCTCACCTCCCTGAGCTTCTAGAAACACCAGCCAAGACAAGATGTCTATAGAGCCTGCGTTTGCCTCTGGCTTCTGAGCACCACAGACAAGTAAGTGAATGGGAAGATGAAGAGCACCTTCCTTACCCCTCTGGCCCAGGCTGAAGCATCAATTGAGAGACCGATGAAAAGGAAGGTTTCATAGGCATATTCTGACTGTACGTGGGTAATGGGAAGAAACCAGATAGCTGTGGAGAACTGGAAACGCTGGGAAGAAAAGTTGAGCTGCTCCCCACTAAACCAAACACACACACACCCCCCCCCAGGCATCTTTCCACACCAGTTTGTTCTGTCCCCCACTGCATCCTATATCTCATATTTAAACATCCCTTGCCTTCATGGACGAAAGGAATGATTTTGTACCATCTCCAGTACTGCACTTCTCAATGTTATTCATTTAGCCCATCAAGTCCCTCCCCATAACCTGGAAGCTCACTTACCTCTCAAGGTCCCAGATTCTCAGAGGTGAGGTGTGTCCACAGCAGGCCGTCCCTGTCACAAATGAGCTGTTTAAAGAAAACCAAGCAAACAAGAAAACACTTACTAATCCTTATGTTCTGAAGAAATAGTGCATAAGCAAGACAGAAAATAGGCTACAAGACAGACCGAATTCTAGTCCAAGACTATGTCAGTATGTTCCATCACATTTCACAAGGGGCAGACAGCAGCAAAGGGAGAAAGTGGTCCAGAGCTCTCAATAGCTGAGCTTCCCAGATGCAGCAGGTCACAACTGCAGAGAATTGGCAGGACATAAAAATGTATTTGCATATGCAAAGAGAAAACCTAAAATAGGAGCAGCTGTAAATTGCAATGACATTTTCAAAACAGTTAGTACAGTACTCAGCATGTTTCGTATGAGTGAATGAATATATGTCAGTGCTGTAAGCTCCAGAAACCTCACGGAAAATTCCCTGTTACTTCCTACTCATGTCTTGCTTCTGTTTGTTGGCAACTTCTGAGCACAATCATGAACTGGCTGCAGCATCACAGACCTAACGAATCACAGGATAGAGGTCTCTAGTCCAGCCTGCTCAAAGCAGAGCCAATTTCAAAACTGGATCAGGTTGTTCTCCCCAGCACTCAAGCACTGTTAGTGGCAGGACAGCCCTCCTGCAGCAACATTTGGCTCAGATCACACTCTCCAGCAGGGTCCATTCCAAAGTCCTCTGGTGATGCTATGTCCCTGCTGCACATGCTGGCTCCAGAGGTTGTCTGATAGCCAATGGCCTAAAACTAGTTGATAAGACAGGAACAAATCCTCAAAATCAAGCAGCAGGAACACGAGTGCTGTGGCTCTCCACATCATACTGCTGGTTTTATGTCAACTTCCTATCCTCGACCCAAATAAGAGAAAGCAGCTCACACAAAGGTTTCTAAGTAAGCTATAAATGACCTCTCACAAAGCCACATTTATTGCAGCTACTAAGAATAAAATGTCAAAACTATGTTTAAGTCATTGCAACAAGGATAGCACAAATATAGGAAAAGGAACCTGCTTTAAATAAAAGCCAGTTCTATGCCTTGCCTAAACATCTTTCGCAGCATGACACAGGGCTGGCAGTTAAAAGAGGAAAGCAAATTAAGGAAACAATGTCTCATCTTTAAGAATAGCATTTTCAAACATTTCTTTGATCCTCTAAAACACCCTTTCTTTGGAAATCAGAAGGTGTCTCCAAACCTCTACTGTACCAGGAATGGATATTCTTGCAGCATCCTTGACTTTTGTAAGAAGCACTACTGCTGATGTTACAAGGCACCCAGCAGCAAAGCAGTGAATATGACACTCACTTAAAGCCAGAGAAGAGCCATGTGGAAGCAGGGCCAGAAGTGAGGACTTCTAGCTCTGTGGTTTAGGTGAGCAATTGGTTTCTCCAAATCATAAGGCCAAAGCAGCATTTCCAATACACTCTGCAAGAGAGGCAAGCAGATACATCAAGCTGCCCCAAAGAGCTAATGGGAACCAAGAAAGACCTACAGCTGTGAAAGCTCTCTCTTTTGTTGGCTTTATCCTTCCTATCTAACCTCACATATCTGGATGCGTCCACAAGTCCTGTGATCCTTAAGGGCCCATTAGGCCTAGATAAGGCCTGTAGCACCAGAGCTATTTCAAAGTCCCTTCGACCAGGTTGTCTTACATGCAAAATCCCAGGTTCATTAGCAGCGCACACGCAATTGGCCCAGTGCACCTATAGCACAGGGCTCTCTGCTCAGATGCTGAAGAGTGCACACATTCTTCTCCATGGAAGTCTCTGACCAAAGTCTGACAGTCTAAGGAAAAGACAAGGCAACAGCCATGAGGACCAACTAAGAAAGCCTGCAGCATCTCATATTTGGAAACAGGTTTTCTGCTCAATACCTGCTTTCTCTCCACCATAATGCAGGACAAGACGGAAGATATCCCTTTGGCCAATGTGTCCCATCTAAGAGGAAAACAAGCAAAAGACACCCACTTGGACAGCTCACCAGTCAAACACCATGTCTGGAAAGCAGCACTTTGGTCAGGGAGTCCCTCAGCTACAAAGCTAGGTGTTGGATTCTGTCCCTCCCTCCTCAAACATAATCCATTAATAACTACTAAAGCCAATTACCGTGGTTAGAAACATAATAGCAGTCAGGGAGTCAGTCAAGCAGGCAATTGGGTGCTTAAGATTTTTCTTTTGGGGGACGAACTGACTCTGCCCCAGCAGAGAACGCCCTCACGTGGGAGACAGGCCCCTTTGTGCAGAAGGTATGCACAAGGCTTTGATGGTTGCCACAGGTCTAAATTAGCATGGAGGCACACCAACAGGGAGAAAAAGGTGGGAGGAACAGCAAGGTCTAATCCCTGCTCATGCTGTCAATTCTGGACTTCAGCTTTCCCTCCTCGGTTCTCACCCCCCACCCCTCCTAAGAAACAAGAAAAATAGCATTAGATGAAGAGATTTGTCTCCAGCATCACATACAGGCCTCAGGGCCACAAACAAGTTTCTTCTAGGTAAAGCTGACTCCATTCAGTCAACAGGAATTTTGTCTCATACTTCAGC
>NW_009912309.1:28293-31147 GCF_000696875.1 Nestor notabilis
GGTTTGCAGGCCTTATCTTTAACAGGCTGGAGCCCATTAGCAAGCTAAGATAAGAATTCTCTCAGAAGAGCAGGGCACCTTCACTGCCTGGATTAGAAAGCAGCATTCACAAGACATGCACAAGAAGTGGTGCCACAATGAGAAATTCCCAAAGCCTTGGAGCAAACTGACCTGGAAGTCTGGATTCCCAGGGTCTCTCACCTTGAGTCTGGTCTGCAGGAACACATCTTCAACCCTCAGGCCTCTCATAACTGGGAACCTCTCAAAGGTAACAGTTTCATTCCAAGCAAAACGGCAATACATGTCAGCTTTGGTATGTCTAAAACAATATTCAAATTGGAACTAAGCATGTAAAGTTTGGCTCCAACACTAGTGAAACACTGTTCAGCAGAACTGAAGCTTTCTACTAGGCTTGCTTCTTCCAGTGTACCTTCAGCAAGCTTTTTGCCTTAGGAAGCACAGAGCACATGCCAAAATTCTGTGACCTAGAGAAATGCTTCCTCTTCACAACTGTTCTTGCCAGCTGCCCAAGAGAAACAACTCAAGCTGAGTTACTGGTTTAATGAGTGTTATTTATTTCGCCTACAATGCTCTCAGGAGTCAGAGCCACTGACGAGAGACAAGATTGGGAAGAAGAGAGCAGAAGATACCCTATATATATTACTGCAGGGATGACCCATCTCGCTGAGGTATATATGATACTACTGATGTACACAGACACTGCCCAGATGTACCTACATGCTACATAAAAAATGCTATGTCCAAGCTTCCGATGGCCTTGGAGATGCAAAGTCTTTTCCCCACTAAGCTTTCTCTGCTCTGTGAAGGCTGTTGAGCACCATGACTACAAACGCCCTCCAAAAGACTCTAATGGAAAAATAAGCACCACTGCAGAGCTTCCATAACAGCGCATGTTGTCTTCACTGGGATCTCCTAGAGGTAAAAACAAGCAAGTCAACATAGTATTTCCACCTCTGGTGTACCAGGAAGGTGAGGATTTTGCAGACCATTGAGACACACATACTTGGAATCATAGAATGGTTTGGGTTGGAAAGGACCTTAAGATCACCTAGTTTCAACCCTCCTGCCACGGGCAGCGACACCTCACACTAAACCATGTTGCCCAAGGCGCTGTCCACCCTGGCCCTGAACACTGCCAAGGATGGAGCATTAACAACGTCCTTGGGCAACCCACTGCAGTGCCTCACCACCCTCACAGTGAAGAACATGTAGGAAGGAACATGTTTTTGTTCTCCAAAGCAAGGCATTTTCCAACTCATCTGATACTTTGATATTCTCTTTTCCATTTGAAGCTCCCTACTGAGAAGGGGGAGGGGGGAATAAACCCCACCAAAATCCAAAAAAACCCTATGCTTCTCCTCAAGCCAGACCTTCTCTATGCTACAGATGAGACATTTCATAGAGATCCCCCCCCCGCTACAGAAGCTGGGCCAGGAGATGAGAGAGAACACACATTCTCACAGTGCTGTTGGAAGAAACACAGGAACTCTGTCCATCTGACGGACTTGTGGTTGTTGAATCCCATGGCATTTATGGCAACAGCAGTAGTGCTCTGGCTACAGTCCAGCTGCAATGATCCCGTGCCTGCTTGCAAGGTGCCAACTACACCGTTTCGCCCCACCCATAGCATCCCTCTTTATCCTGTCCTGAGCTGAACATTGCCAGATGTGGATGAACCAGAGGGAAATAGATAGCTGCCCATCAGTTTTTTTGTGAAGAGGCTGTTCGTCATAAGGCTTGGAGACAGCCTCAGCTCCAGAGACACAAATTCCAATCTCCAATACATACCTTTCTCACTGTCAACCCAGCCTTCAGAGCAGGCATGAGCCGGGAATCCTGCAATGCAAAGTCATTGGAGGAACCTGGGTGAAACAGGCCCTTTCCAACTTCTTCTCTCTAAACTTCACCAAGCTTGCGCCCTTCCCCTATACTGTAAATAGACTGCTTCTCCAGCCCCATTCTGCTCTTTGGCGATTTCAAATCCAGAATCTGCTCGACACGTGCAAGAGCCTGTTCCTTCCTTCTTGTGCTCCCCCATCCCCTGGAATTGGACATCGTCGTTGCATTTTGGAGACTATTATATACAGAGAATCATCGGACTGGGAAACAAAGAAGTTATTACTTGACAGAGCCCTGCAGCTGGGAATGTGGAAGGCAGGGGGAGAGGAGGGGGAGCACCAAGGGAGACAGGGACGCAGGGGGCTGGTAGCAGCATTATGAAAGCTATCAACAGAAAGGACAGCTCAAAGATGGGAAATATCTGTTAAAAAGCCTCAAGTGAGATGAGAAAAGAAGAGAAAGCAAGTCCAGGATAGAGAGTGGATCCAGGAGAGAAAGCAGTTGGTGCCGACGGTGCCATGGGTTAAACACACGGGTCTGTGGGTTTGTGTAGCCTTTGATTCAGCACTGACACGCTTTGGCAAGGGAGGCCACCGGAGCTGTCAAATCCTTCACCAACGTGCCCATCAATTGTATTCAGCTCTCCCCGACCCGCACTGGCATTTTAATTACTGTTGGGTAAACTAATTTGTACAAATGAAGGCAACTCTGCCTAATAGAATATGCAAGCTCTCTGACCTCTGACAAGCGATGACACAAGATACAAAGGAGGCAGAGGAAGGCTTTTTATCAGAGCCTTATTACTCTCTATTACTCCAATTAGTTAAGCTCCAGTGCTCCTAATTGGGGGAAAAAATTGCAATTAAATCAATTTTTGATGGGCTGAAAGTGGGTTACCGAACCGCCCTGCCTGTGAAACACTGATATTATAGCAGCAAAGGTCAAAGTCTTTGTCGGCACCTGTGGGGCCCCCACCTCCCCTCTCTAAGCCCCT
>NW_009912309.1:31167-44127 GCF_000696875.1 Nestor notabilis
AGCCGCCTAAGTGGAATCATAAGAACGTGTCATGTCTTATCGCGGCCGCCACCATCCTGCTAACCTCATCAGTTGACATCATTATGGAAGGTAACTCCTCCAGCATGAATACAGTGCTAAGGTCACACAAACTTGATGGAGCCCCCGCTGAAGAGCAGATGCAACAGTAACAACATTGTGAAGAGGAGAGGAGGGGGTCAGAAACTCAGCACAGGGAGTTTCAGCACCTCTAGTGTGAATCTTCTCCAACAGACAGATGCACACAAAGGGAGGGAGACAGCATGGAGAAGCAGGTGCTCCTTTCCCAGGGGCATTTAATTTACAGCATCACTTTAGCATTTTCTTCTCCGTGAGAAAGTGGGCACCACAAACATGTAAGAAGTCCCACCTGCCTTTGATTCAGGCAATGCTGGACAAAGTGCTCATGCAGGGCTGGTGCTGCCCCTTTGCTGCCCCTTTAGTCCTAACTTGTGCCTCTTACAGGATGACCAGAGAACTGGCAGGATGACCTTCAGTATCACAAAAGCTAGTCAGGACAGCTGCATTACATGCTAACAACTTAGTACACAGGTATTCCTAGTGGGTTATTAGCCCTACTCCTTTATTAAAGGGAAAGGCTTGATAACCCATGTTTAACGACGTAAAATACTTGTTTGCATGGTATGTCCAATGTTATTCGTTATCAGTCCTCACTCCCCAACCTACGGGCTTGCCACTCATGGAGCAATTGTACACGACAAAGGTCTCTATGATACCTCCTGCATCCCTAGCTTCCTCCAGACCCAGTTTATTCCCCAACTGATGCTCAGGTTATTATGGTTATTTAAAAAAAAAAAAAAAAAAAAAAGAAGACTCCTTGAGAGGCAGGAATGTAATCTAGTATGTAAGCAAGACACTGGTTTGAATAATGTGTACCAAAGATCAAGGGGGACAGAAAGCCCAAAAGCCTGTGCCAAAACAGTTTGGCCCATGTATGTTTTCGAGGCCTTTCTGTGAACACAGCTTTCTTTGCAGGCCTCCACTGGGGTTGTATCTTGGAAGACGAATCATAAAGAAATGTGACTCTACTGAGAAACCACTTTTGAGTCTCAAAGCTGGGCTGTGCAAGAGGTACAGCTCTCTATTCCTAACACAGAAAAGGAGGAAGCCTAAAGACTCCACGTCAGTCCAAGACTACATGGCTAAACACCTCTACAGTAGGGTTATTTCAGCTTATCAGTAACCAGAACAAAATCTCACAGGAGGTTTTTTTTAAATTCTCAGAAGCTATAACATTAGAAAGGCAAAGAAAGCTGCTACTAAGGTTGCATTTATGCTTTGAGGACTTCAGGGTTGGGTTGTTGAGGGGTGGTTTTCTCCCATCTTTTGCAAGTGCAGGTGAAGTAACCACAGCTGGTGTATGGACTTCTTCAATTACAGTATGCATTCTCCCTTCCAGCATCACCAGGGCAATCTCAAGCCATCTGCAGGAACTTCATCCTACACTCTACTCTTGGCTTTGCACAACAGAGCAGTCATTCAAATACAAACAGGCGAGACTCCTGATAGGTACCCACTAACAGAATGCAAGGTGACTTCATAAAATCTTCATCTTGAGCAAATATACTGACTTTCTGGAATCAACTGAAAGGATGAAAGAGGTGAAGCTGCTGGCTGAGCAGCAACAAAACATGGTCCCAAAGATATGAGGCACTGGACACCACCTGGGATAAAGCAGGCCATCTACAGACTATCACACATCTCAGGCAGATCTCTGAAGGCCTGGCACTCAGTTCTCACCCACCTGCACACCCACTTCATGCCTTCACACTCCACACAGTGCCTATGCCCTCCCTACTAGGCACTACACCATTAACCTTCTCCCTCACCCCAATGGGGATGACACCCTGAGCCTAACCCTCACCCACTTCCGCAGATCCAGCAGCCCCCTCAAGCTCAGTGCCAGGGGCCCACACACAGCCTTACAAGAAGCTCTGAACTCCAACCCTTGCTTTCTCAAAGCCTGCCCAGGTGTAAAGCTCCAGCGATTCCTTTTTCTTTGCCATTTTCCCTCCTCCCTCTAGCCCCACCAACACTTCCAGGCCACACAGTGAGCCGGGAGGTTGGAGCACATGAGGACCACTGCAGCAGTCGTGCTGTTTCAGGCCACAAGACAATTTCTAAGAGCCATTTCTTATTCTCCCCTCCGTGAAATGATTTCTGCTAATTGCCTGGTGGGAATCAGTTATAGGTGGGGGAGACTCTCCCCACACACACACACCCTGGCCCCTAATTGGCTTATTGAAGTTTCAACGGGGCTTTCACCTGGAGAAGCTGGTAATTATTCCCTTCATTCTCCTCTTGCTTGTACCTGTAGCTTCACACTTGGAGCCTGCCTGGCTCCACGGGGGGGACTTTGTTCCCTCTAACTACAGGCCCCACACAAATGGGCCCAGCAGCAGGAGAACGCAGCAAAGTGGTAATTTTCAGCCTGGTGTAATTAGCCAAGGTTCTTTCAGCCCAAACTGCTGAATGGAGAAGGGGCTGCTGGGAGGGTGCACATGTGGGAATGGCGGAACAGGGGCTGCTCTCAACAGGCGGACAAAGACCTCTGAGGGGCTCCAATCTGGGGTGACAGAAGGAGGGGGCTGGAGCGGGGCAGCCTGCCTGGCAGAGCAGGGGCATGGTCAGTGGCGGGACACACACTGAGGAGGTCAGCTCATGACAAGTATCCTTCCCCCAGCCCGTGGAACAGCGCAATGCAGGATGCCAAAAAAGGGGTAAAGGAGAAAAGAGATCCAGTGATGCACAACAGGAGCATGTGAAAAGGTGTGATGCATGACAGATTCTTGAAGGCTTGATGTAGCCTACACTCCCAGGGCAGGATTTCTAGTCTAGTACCTTTGCACTGAGATTAAGGAAACAGACCTGGGCAGAGGAAACTGGACAGTGCAGGTCCCAGATAGGATAGCAAGAACCGTGCCAAGGACAGAGTGAGAACTCTGAGTGTTGAGGAAAAAAAGAATCGGGGAATAATCATTCACCTCCTCCAGCAGCTGCCCCAAAAGCCAGAGAACAAGCAGAACCAGGACAACAGCAACAAAGGCTCCAGGTTCTTCTTCTGCTGAGCCATTAGGAAAGCAAAACTTCTTATCATACTTGGGCCTCACTTACTTCACCTTCACCTCCCTTTCCACTACAAGCCTTTGGTTCTGCAAAACCTACCAGGAAACCTGCTGCATGTTGGTTGACCAAACCACCTGGCTCCCAGTGTTTTGCTCCTGTGTCACATCAGACTGGCATCAGTTGTCCCAAAAGCCAGAAACCAGCATCCTCTGGCTCAGTGCTTTTGTAGATTCTTAGAATTTGTTAGCATCTTCGTTAGCTTGCTTTGAAATATCACCATTGTCTTCAGGATAGAAATCCTTGTCCTGGTTGGTCAGCTGCAGGGCTGTAGACAAGTTAAACCTGCTCAGCTGACTTGATGGTCACAGCTCCAGTGCAATGGGGTCTTTTTTTGTTATGCTAAACTATGTTTTGAAAAAACTCATTTTGTGTCCTTTGTGACTGCAGCATCCTACTGGAAAGCAGAATTGTCACAATCTAAAAGCTTGATCCTTATTCTGCAATTTAGACCAAATGGCAAAAAGGCAAGTGAAAAGATGCTCATTACCTTCATCAGAGCACCAGTTACATAGGAGTGCTGAGCAAGCCCTAGGAGATGACAATTGCTACCTTCTGATAAGAAAGAAAGGAGATCACCAAAGACTCCATACGTATCAATGAAATGGGCAGCATAACTCCCAGGGCACAGACTCATAACTTCTGAGCTGCCAAAAATACACAAACATGGCCCAGTGCTGCAACAGGTTGCAAACTGGAGAGGTTGCCCAATTCCACCCCACAATACTCTGATTTCTCTTCAGATCATATACATCTTTCACATTTTACTAAGGACTCCCACAGAAAGGTCCATTTTTTAATTTCAACCCACTTTTTTTGCAGCCTCGCACAAGCTGCTTTAACTACTTGCCACAGACACGAGTTCAGCTAGATACTGTGTGCCTTCAGCTCATCAATGCTCAAAACTTTTTCCTTAAAAGCAACCCTGGACACTGCTGAACAAAATATGCTTCCCATGAAATCAATGCCAGCACCTGAGAAGCAGATACCAAGAATAAATATAATCAAGACCCAAACTGACCAGGCCAGTTTCAAGCCTACACAGAGAAATATAGCGAACGCTCCCAGCACCAGTGGGAACAGATACATTACCTATGCTCATACCTTATCACAAACCTTACAGTGCCCAGGGCTTTTTCTTCTTACAACCCCACACCCTACAAAGGGACATGCAGAACTGATTTAAGTAAGTACTCCAGCTGTCATTGCTGTGGACAGAAGTCTAAATACATGCCCATGTGTAGAAAATGCTTAAAGAATTGTGATGCAAAAGAAGAAAACCTCCCCTATTTCAAAAATACCTCCTTTCTATTTTATAAGCTTCAGGACTGCCAAGGCCAATCCCAATATATTTTCAGACGTGACTGGCAGGGTTTTCAGTTAACAAGTATTTTTTTTAAAATGCATATATATATAATGGCAGCTTATCTAAACTTTTCCATTAGAACATATGACTTTTGAAAATGAACACATGACTTATTGAAAATGACTTTTCAATAAGCCAGCAATCCGTGCATGCCAGTGAGGTCAAGGGAAGAGGAGAAGCCTTTCAGGTTTGCCAGAACAACTAAAACCCAAGAATGTTTCAGTTTAAAAGCAGGGGTGGGAAGGAATCTATTTTTCTGGTGCCACAAGCCACGAGTTATTTTTGTCTTACTCCTTTTGCCATATGCACACACACGTACACCAAATTCAAACTTCCCAATTTAGGAGAACTTTGAAAAATTAGGAAGGTGGTGAGGAATATAAGGACTTCTCATTAAAAAAAACAAACTTTCAACATCTTCCACAAAGGGCAGCAGTTTTTTCTCCACATCATGCAGAGGCAGGAGCTGTACTTGTACACAGTTCTAGGGTAAAGGAATCCAATCACTTAAAACCAGAGTGCTTGGTCTTCCTTCTCTGCATTATGATATTTAAATAATTTCCAAATTAAGTCTAAACAAGTTGTTCAGAGGGTTTTAAAAAGCTAAATATGAGGAAAGGTGAAAGGGGAGATGTGTGTATGTGTAGCACATGCTGCACACAGAGAAGCCCAGGACACTGAGGCATGGAGACACAGGTGCTCTGTGGAGGAGGCGAGCAAAGCCTCATCTGCGTTTAACTCAGCCATGAAATGATTCCTAGAGCTTTCCTGCTCTGATCATTCCAGCCCCGACACAGACACGCTTACACCACTTCAGTTCACTTGCCCTTAAAGCTCTGGGCAGCTTCCCCCTCCCCAGCTCTCCACTCTACGCAATACGATTTGCTTTCAGGGTTTTTATGCTAAGTGTTTGGAGCATGTCAACTGTTTGCCCCTAAGCAGCCAAGATACAGAATAAAGTCCCTGCTCTCCATCTGCAGGTTCAGGGAACACTTGGTTGTCAGCAAGCACCAGAGAGAGAAAACCCACGAGGCAGGCTATAAAGCTCCAGCCCCGAATGCAGATAAAAGCACACAAGATATCATTAAATGATCAGACAACTCACATCTAAAGCATAAAAATGTTCAGTCATCACCCACCCCCCCCAGATCCTGAACTACCCAAAAAACTGCTGAAAAAGTTTTGCAGAAGCCAGAACTCAAATCATCCTGACATTAACATACACTAAAACAGAGGTTCACAGCACAAGTTATGATCTTCGGTACCTATAAACAGGCTGGGCTGCAAGGCAGACCAAGTAGTATTGAATTTTAGTGATAACTGAGGTTAGCCAGATGAAGATAGGAAAGGGATCAGGCAAAACAGATGCTGCAGAGACTGGGAAAGAACAAGAGTAGAAGGCAAAAAATAATTTATTATGATGCTTAATGTCAGTATATTGGAAAAAAAAAAAAAGATGACAGAAAATGGAGTAGGAGGGAAAGGACAGCACTGAAAGGACTGTGAAAAAATCCCTTTAGGCACGTCTCCCAAGTCCACAGTGGAACAGAGGATTCCCTAAAATACAACATCCATCGAAGTCAATAAATAACTGATAAAAGGATATGAAGCACCACACTGCCTCCTGCACCTCGGTAAGTTGCTGTTTAGATGAAGCAGGACAACCCCCTGGCAGTTAGTCCTACACTTCAAGAAACAGAAGTCTGGAAGCTTTAGATGCACAAGCAGCTTTGTGGGCAGAAGCGTGAAACCACAGTTTCCTCCTTTCCTTTCCATGGCCTGCCCTATTCCCATGCGCTCTGAGATTTAGGAAGTCTCATCCAAAGAACCATTTTTACTTGGCAAGTCAAACACCCGCATGAAGAAATGCCAGAACCAAGCTCACATGTCCTACACTGAAATGAACACATTACTAAAGTGTATTTGATTCTACAGCAAGTTAGGAGTTTCCCTGTCAAAGCTGTTACTTACCTTTACTGTGTTGATAGACTAGATCCAATCACATGACCACCAGTTTAGGTTAGCCTGCATCTCTGTGGACTCCAGTCAGCAGCTGCACTGGGATGAAATTAGGAGCTTACTACATCTCAGAGATGCTACACGCAAAGTCCACTCTAAGCAACAGCTGGCCTGCAAGTGCTCAACAATCATGGTTTGCTGCTGCTTTGCACAATGCCATTGACAGTTAGGGTGGCTTGGGAAAAACACTAAAATTCTAAACAGAGCAGAGGGTATCCAAAGTATACTCCTATAAGATGGTCAGGCAAAAGGTTTAAACACAGAATGAAGTGTTTCTTCCTCAGAACACAACACTGAATTGGAAAGGAGCCTATAAAGACCAGAACAGGTTCAGAAAGAAGAGATGAGCTTCTCACAGAGCTAGCCTCTGCAAATATGAAAGAAACACTGGTCTGGATGCAGACTCCAGTCAGGGAAACCCTAACCTCCCCGTCACTGGAAGCTGGGAAGGAACAGGCAGGAATGAGTCTTTCTGTGCATGTCTTGTTTCTCATTCTGCTGGACATCAAAACTGGGGCAGCTGAATGCTGGACTAACCCACCATGGCTAGAAGAACATAAGAAATGTCCACCTTGGTCAAATCATGGCCCACCTAGCTCATTGTTTTGTCTCCAGCAGTGGTACTAGCAGATGCCATTTAGGAAGCACATGTAAACTTGGCAACTTTATGTGGTCATTCTCTTTGCACTGCCCCAGCATCCACAACTGCTACACTAAGGATCTTAGAGAGTGTATTCCCACACAGTCCTTTATTATGGACCTGCTATTCATGGATTTACCAAATCCCTTTCAAAACTGCTGGCATCACCCACCTCCATAACCTTCTGGTACAGGAAATTCACTACACACTGTGTGAAGAAATACTATCTTTTGTCCATTTTAAAGTAATCTCCTAGTAGTTTTAAATGTCTCTAATTCTACTATTGTAGGATTTAGTGAATAACTCAAGCTTGCCCATCACCATCTTACTCTCCATATTTCTTTTCAAGCTGGTTTTACCAGAACTGCCTAATGGAGACAGCCAAATATCAGCACATCAGTAAGTTCTGCAGAGTGTCTGACTTGGGACCAAATATGGGGAAAGACCACAAACCAGGATAGATACAGACTAGTAATGCAGCCATTTCTTTGGTGTATCTCTTCTTCAGACCCTGTTGGTTCATTGCCCCTTCTGAGGCAGGTGCTCCAAGCTTCAAGGCTTAAACCAGTCTCAGTCACTCACAGACCATACCACTGGCTTCACCGTGACAGCTAGAGAGCCAGTACAGGCCTGAGGACCATCAGGGTCTTGCAAACCATAGTTTGGGAAGCAAAGGACAGAGGCACTGCATGGTGGGAACCGTACTGTTCACCTGTACTCAATACTGCTAAAGTACATGATATGCCTGCTCTGCTAGGCCACAAACTTATCTGGAGCAGTCTGCACACAATCTGTTTTCCCAGATTGCTCTGAGACCAACAGAAGACAGATGCTAGAGAAATATTATTGCTTTTCTAATTTCTGGAGCTTGCTTTCTCCCTTGCTTCTCCACTGTCAAAGAGGAAAAAAATCCAGGGGGAGTATACAGAAAGAAAAACATGCTCTAGGCCACATGCACTGATCAATACTCTGTTCAAGACCAAAAATAAGCAAGAGAAAAACTGTTCATCAGAAAGTCCTGCTCCCTCAGCCTGGACTAAATCAGCCTGGACAGGCAAAGCAGGTCACTGAACAAAGTGCAGGTGCAAAGCTCAAGATAGCTATACCAGGAGGCAGAGACCAAGCACAGCAATAGTAACTTCTTGGCCCAGCTTAGTCCATAATTGCTTAATTCCTTTTTCGTTTTTGGGGGCGGGGGGGGAGGGAGCACTGGAGAAAGAAGTACACACACAGGTGACCACCAGACTTCTTTTTCCCCTGAAAAAAAACCAAGCTGTTGGGTTCCAGTTTGGAAGCCTCTATGCAACCCCCACACTAATAAACCTCTGGGACTATCAATCACCTTGATATAGGTCTCTTTTCTCAAAGGAAATGGGTTCTCTCTCTTCATTAGCTGCCTGTGTCTACCAACCATAGCAGGGCCTCATTTCAAGTCTTTGATGGACGGCTAGACTTAGAGGAATACGTACCTCAGTCTCAGAGGAGAACAAGGATTTACTAATTAGACAGGGCAATGCACATTAAAAGCTGGTTTTAATACCTGGACCCAAATTAGCTCTGCATCTGCGAAGTATCAGGATGCCTGCACAGCAGTAAGAGTACATCCCACATGCAGGGCATGTGCAGAGACGGTGAATGGAGCCTCATGAACCCACAAGACCTCTTTAGAGCAAGAAAGTGTTTGCAGCGGTTGTGCTTCGTGCAGGTGGAAAGGTAGGTAGAGAAGACCTGACAAATCCTTGATAATGAACCACAGAACACACTACAGGCCAACACTACACAGAGAGAACAGACATTCCAACCTGCCTTCCAGTCTGCAGCAGTCTCACAATGCTCTGAAAAGAAACCAGATGCAACAGAGCCAAGGAGTGTGTTATAGCCACACAGTTCTGTCCACACATTTCCAGTGTTTGATTCTACTCACAACAGATGCAGGATGCCAGCTACTCACAGAAGCTGAAGCTCAGCTACGGGAAAGAAGCACTCTGGCATGCTGTATTTTAAAGCATATTAGCACACAAGCCAGATGTACAACTGCACACGCTGAGAAATTCCTCTTCTTCAGAGGAACCAGTTTCCCTTCATGCCTGACTATCTCCTAGTCATTTGCTCCCCTCCAAACTCCAGCCCCTCTGGTCCTGCTCCCATCTCCTCTTTACCTCCCACAGTGTTTCAAAAGTAGTTTGTTTTACTAATCTAGAGCCAGAGGGATGCATTTTCTCATTTTAAACCATCTGCCAAGCATCTTTTGTGAGAAATGAAGTGAATGGAGAAGGCTGGGAGGGGAGACATCATCATCCTGATGTGTGCCTGACCCAATATGGGAGAAGCCCATCTCTGAGCCCTGCTTTGATTTTTAACAGTGTTTTTTCTAGGCCTGAGGATATTCCTGTGGGCAGCGCTATGCTCTGGGTCAAAATACCAGAATTCAGCAGCAAGGGTTAAATTAGAGATTTACATTTATGAATTCTATGAATTCACATCATCTGCAACCTTATTGAGGGCACACAGATGACAGAGCCTGCCCAGGATGAAGGCACTACTACTGTAAACGTCCTCCCACTCTGCTAGGAACCACCCTTCTGTGCAGACAGGACCCTTCATTCAGGAGTATCCTACAATCTACATTGCTATACCTATATATTCCCTCTTCTGAGCTGGAACAGGAAATTCTATCACTGTAGATTGGCAGCGCAACATACATGGCACACCACACACCTGAAGCAAGTCTGCTTCTTTTCTTCCTTCCTGAGAGCACTGATAAATAATCCAATCCCTGCTTGGGAGAAACAAACTGTCTCCACGTACTCCTAATCCAGAGATGCAATACAAAACCTTGTCCCAGGAATTCCCTCTAAATTATTCTTCACACCCATTTGTAAGTAAAGATGCACTTATAAAGACAACCATGCAGGTCTGTTTCTCAAGTTGGCACAGGCTATTTGGACCACAAATCTACACACAAACTCCACTGCAGCCACAAGACATTCTGTGCTGGAAGTCAGTCATTGCCTTCCCAGGGATATATCCAGATTCCTGCTGGACACAACAGCTCTAGTTCCAAGAAAGCATCAGACAGAGATGACTTTAATTTTGCACAGCATGGACTTGATATGCAGTGTAAAGGAGGCTTGAATTAATTACACTGATCTTAGTCATAAAACATATATCCCTATACTTCAAACTAGTGCATTTTGGATGAAGTCTACAAATTTGATTCAGCAAGTACTAGCATCAAAAAGTTACCATCAACTGCAGCCTCCTGTAAACTTCTTACTTTTCTTCAGGAAAACTAGGACTAACACCTGATTTCATGTGCACACAATCGTTGCTTCCTTCCCTTAACAAATAGAGAACCAGTGCTTTACTATTATTCCTCTTCCTACAGCAGTCTGAAACCTTTACTCTGATAAATTCAGTCCTTTCTCAGTTGTCTCCCAAATATATTTTTTCGTTTTAGAAGAACTGAGAGCAGGGGGGAATCCCCCAAAGAGGCCCAGTGCTTCCCTCCTTGTAATGAAACCCTGTAATGGAATGCCCTGCACTCCAATTAGGAAGAAATGCTAATTTTCTCCAGTTGAGCACCCCCTCTAGATGTATCTAATTTGTTTCACTGCTTTCATCTCTCCCCTCCATCACATTTTCATTTAAAGGTTATGATCTGTTTGTGCCCTCCATGCCGTGCCTTGACAAGACACCCCTATGAGAGGTTGCAGGGGCCACGTCGCCCTTCCTAACCCCCTTCCAAACAAAAACCAAAGCTTTTTTTCCCTCCACTGCCTCTTTAAGAAATGCAGAAAGATGAAGGGGAGGAGCAGGGAATTGGGAAGACAATAATTAAAAATAAAAAGTAAGCCCTCTTGCCAGTTGGGTTGTTGGTTGTTTCCAACAAAAGGTTAGAGACCTTTACACTATGACCAACACCAGTATTACCAGTGCTGGCCAGCTGGGAGAAACAGCATTACAGAGCTTTGTTGCTTCTGCAGACCCATTTTAGGAACAGCTGCCATGCAAGTATACCCTTTTGCAAAGGTTCTGAGATGCAGAATTGTTTAGCTCCTTGCAGGACTGAGGAATACATTCTCTCCCACCTGTCACAGAAAGAGCCTGGTCAGAAAGGACAAGGAAAGTTGGCTCAGATGAGAAGAAAGTCTCAGTAAAGTTCTTGCCACTCCTCTCTAAATGGGTTATGCCTTGTTCTGGGAGCCTGTGTGTTCTGGAAAGCTCCTCCAGGAGAGGAGAAGCTTGAACTGGGTAGCATGGGCTTTGGAACAGCTCTTCATGGCATTCATAAGTTTGTGCCACCATGGCTCTGGCTGGCTGCAGGCAGGCTTGTATACCTACAGGGCAGAACCCATCCAGACAGGATATCTGCCCAGACGAGCCTTCTACAAAGGCTGTATCAATAGCACATACAAGACAGACACCCAGATCACCATGCTGGTGCCACACCACTTCCCACAGAAATTTCAAAGGGCATTTTCTCCAAAAGAATATTATTTAAAAAGAATAAAATCCAGCCACCAACCTACCTCCATATCCTCCAGCAAGGTCCCTTTGCAGCCTGTCCCAGTATTCTCAAACAAAACAGTATTCCTGCAGCTGAACCTAGGGTCTTCCCTACCTGCACCACCCTGCCAAGCCATTCATTATTTATGTTCAGCCTCTCCCTTCACTTCAATTCTCTCCTTCAATTCCTGTCCATTAGAAAGGAAATCCCTGACCTACACTGTGTAGACACAAGTTTCACCACACATCTGTTGTCAGCACAACACTCTACAAGTTCAAAGTGCCCAAAGAACCTCTTTGGAGGCAACACAGCTAAGCAGTTCCCAACTGAAACACAGTAGGAATTGCTGGGTTCCACCTGTAGCACAGGCTAGAACAACTACTCTTTTGGTAAAAGCAGAGGATCAGCTGGATACGTAGCCCAGGCTGACCACTGAGCAGCTTGTTCTTGACAATAAGATGAAGCTGGAAACATACTGCAAGAGTACTTTCTGTTATTAATAGGCACTTTGCTAATACTGCCCAAGACAGCCAGCTTCCTCTCAGTCATTTCCTGCTGCCTCCACTGAATCCCGTCAGTCAGAGCTGTATGCTCCATTACAAGCTATTTCCTCTCTACATTTGCAATGCCTCCAAAAGCTTTTGCAGAAAGTCCTGATAATCTCCTTTCTTCCCTCTCTCCACAGACACAATTCCCTCAAAACCCAGCTTTCTGGGACCACAAACAGGGAAAAAAGGAGGCACACAAAGATTTACTCTTCATAGATAGCACCCTTGCTGTTTCCTCCCACCCCACCCTTCCCCCTCACCAGGCTCCCTCCTCTATCTGGTCCATGCAAACAAACCCTGAGTGAGAAAGAGCGTTTGGAAGAGGCCTGTGTCTGGGCCAGCCGACATCCAGAAGATGCCTCTTCCCGTTGGAAAATACAAGCATTGTGTGAAAACATTTTAATGTATTCATGCACATTCCTATAGCTCGCAGGAGCGAGTGGGTCCCAGCACCCTCCCCTCCCTGCCTTCCAAATTATTTTCATAGGCAGTGATGCACTGGGAATGCCACTTGTTTTCTCAAATGCCCACGAGTATGTAAATTGTGGGAATATGCAGGCCAAGGGCTGAGGGTTTATTGTGCTGCAGAGAAGATTTTACTAATTACTTGCCTAAACTCCAAAGCAGTACGCCTGCTCTTTTACAAAGAGGGAGAGAGGGAAGATGGGGGTAGTGGGAAGAGGAGGAGGGGGAGAAAAAACAAGGGCGGGGGGGA
>NW_009912309.1:44149-62719 GCF_000696875.1 Nestor notabilis
AGGAGAGAGAGCAAAGGATGCATTTCAAAGTTTCTCCAGCAATCGGATGGGGGGGAGCTGGGCCCAATGTGAAATCATAGAGGTCAAAGGTGGGTCTCCCTCCCTTGTGAGAAAGTGGTGAATCAGGACGGTTTATCAAACGATCATTTTCTTTTGAAACTGGGAGGCAGCGGCTGGGACAATTCTGCAGATGTGCTTGATGAGTTCGGGACAAAAATGGGCCGCCTCCTCCCACCCTCCCCCTTTAAGGTCTCCCATCAGGGGTTGCTTCTCCCTCCACTGCTTCCAGGACCCTCCCCTCCCTTCTTCAGTGGTCAGCTGAGACCCCCACCCACTGACCGCCTTTGTGTTCCTGGCCTTTGGACATACTGACAGGGCCCTTTATGAGACCCCAATCAAGACCCCCATGTCACAGGTACCTAGTAGAGATACCAGACCCTTTTCAAATGAGGAACAACAAGGAAAATATGCTGGCCCATTGTCCCAGCACGGCACCAAGGGAGATGAAAGGGACAGGCTGCTCCCTCTCTGCAGACCGCCTGCCAATCAACCCCAGTTATTAAGGTCACGATGTGGAAATTCTTTTGACCTACACCTAATCAAAGATGCACCAGGGCCTTTTGAGACAACACAGGGGAAGGTGGGAGGGCAGGGGGATGCCTGCCCTCCCCACCCATAAATACAGTGGAGCTTCCAAAGAGAATTTAGTAGGAGTTACCCCAGTTAGTGCTGCAGTGCACTTGCCCCAAGTACCACTGGGGCAGCCAAGGTGGGCTCCATGCTGGCATCTGGCCTCAGGAGAGCTAAAGTTAAAAGCTTTCCTCATTGAAAAGTTACAGACTGAGCAATGCTGGAAGTGGCTTAGAAGTCATGATCAAGAACCCTATGTGACTACTACCAAGCTTCCTCTTTCCCATTCCCAACATTTTTGGTTTGTGCAGGCTGTGGGCTTCACGAAACATGTTATTCACGAACATGATGTTCAGCACCATCCAGCACTGGGCCCTCAAGAAGAAAAACCCAGTGAGCATGAACCTATGAGCCTCCTAAAGCTGAAGCACCTGGAATAGCGGATAGATTTTAGCAGTGCAGAGCAGACATTCTGAATCCCCCTTGCATTATACAGGATGAAGATACCAGTATGACATTGATGGTGTCAGTTCTCAGGATTATGCAGAAATCTATCAGTGAGAGGAGTTTGGACCTGCCTGCAGTGACAGAGCAATCAGGTGGGTGGTACAAAACAGAGCATGGGTCAAGATGGGATCAGAGAAGCAAACTGCACCACACAGCTCCAGAGTAACTGAAATATGGACAGGATCACCTGCCCCTGAAAAGCTGTTCTGTATCACTCACTGCATCATCACCATACACTCAGTAACAGAACAGTACTTCACAATACTTCATCCTGACAACAGTGACAGAGTAGTCTGTGGTAGTTAACACAAAAAAGTGAAACAATACAAACCCCAGAAGAGAAACATTTTCAGTATATATAGGAGGCTTCTGCAAGTGCATGATTTTGAATTAGGTCTTCCAGAAGAGCCACATGGTATAAATCATGGCCACCACCGGCACATCTAAGACCAATCTTGAAGAAACTTCTGGTACACCTCTTCACACACCATGAGGGAATAGTCTTGACGATCCCATTGCCAGCTTTCTTCTCTTATCCTGTTGGCACCCTTCAAAGCCCATGTGGATCAAGCTCTTAGTGAAAAGCAAGCAAATTTGGGGTGGTGGGAGAGTGAAGACATGAACAGTGTGAAAATCACAACCACCAAGATGCAGGTTTCATTATGCTAAATACTTTGCTCATGTGTTGGCTCATTTCATCTGCCTTTTAATCCACCTTCAGCTCATGAAAGACAACAATTCAGTGCTACTGAGTCCCCCAGCTCCCATCAGAGAGCCTGCAGAAGGTAACAGCCTACCAGCCATAACCAGCTGGGTGAGAAATGAGAAGTGGAAGATTCCAAAAGAGATTTGCAACTAAGACTCATGTGTTTACACAAATCCTACTATACTGCTTCTCCACTGCAAATCGTTGCCATTCCTAAAACTGTCCCCTTGTTCCTTGGCTCTTACACAATTGTTGAAGCAGGTGGAAGACAGTTTTTTCTTCTCAATGTTAAACCAACTAGCTCTTATACCTGAAATTACTTAGCAACAGCAGGGCATGGCCTGGTTTAGGCTGCTGTGAGTCAAGTTTCAAATGGACACTTAAAACCAGCTGTCTCCTCTAATGTCACAGTAAGCTGCAGTGCTTAGAGCAGACATTACTTCAGTGCTGCAGCAGAAAAGACAGAGGTGAGTTTCTTACTTCAGAGCAATATCCTCCACTATCGCCCTCCTTTCAAATGTCAATGGCAGGCTGAGGACCAACCTCCTGCTGCCCTCAGAGTGAATAAACACTTCTTTAGCGTGGCTAGGCTGCTATCTTAGGATACTACAGCTCCACTTGCTACCTCAGGGCATGAGCTCCCATCCTCTGAGTGACACCTCCGGCCTCATCTGGGAGGAGTAACAGTGGAAGCTGAGCCTGGTTAGAGGCATCTGCACCTGGGGCTCTCACCGTGCAAGAGAGGTCCATCCCTATCTGTCCCTTCCCGCCCCCAAAAGCAGCCCTTTGAAAGGCAGGGGAGGGAGCAGACACCACTCTAATTGTAGGAGTGAAACCTGGCATCCTCCTGCTCAACTACCTTTGCACTCTGTTCCCGATTCTCTTTGAACCTCTAGTACAGCTTGTCAGGTCGCTGCCCTCCTGAGAGATCAGAAAAAAGTTATGGCAGTGATTACTATTGTACACTGATTTGCAAGCTGGAAAAAGAGAGAGAAAGAGAGAGAGAGAACAGCCTCCATGTGTCAGGCTATGAAAGGGCTGTGACTGAAGCCGCCTGAAAAACAAACCCTTAATTTAAATGTTAATGAAAGTGCTGAAGAGACATCAGAGGCTTTGGTTTCTCTACAAGGAGCAGCATCACCAGGTCTAGAATTTATGGCCCCCTTCACCTCCCCTCTTCCCTTCTCTGCTCCATCAGCCAGAGAAGTTAGGAAAGGAAAAGAACCCTAATTTTAACATTAACTCCACACTTCCACCCTGGGATGCAATTGCTAAATTATCTGTTGGCAGGACACTGATCAAAGGTGGAAAAACAAAGGCACGCTGCACAACCAAGCAAAGGTAAACAGCAGCCAAGGTCTGGTGAAGTTCCCTTCTCCCCCTGCAAAAAAGCAAAGAGAAAATGATCGCAAACTGAAAATGGAAACCTCAAACCATAAGGCAGCCAGCCCCCTCAACTAAGCTTCTTCTGTCACATCGATTAAACAGACATAGATTCTCCTGTGCAAACCAAGCAGCACAAGAAAGATGCTTCCTCCAAGCTTGCAGAGACAGACTTTCCCCTCAAGCAAGGGAAAGATGACAAAAAACTGCAGGGGGAGAAAGAAAAAACAAAAATTCAATATGCAACACAGCTCGATAGGATTAGAAACAGATGTCTGGGTTCTAACTCAGTTAGCTACTGCCTCCCAAAACCTGCTCACCTGCCCACAAACACCAGTGAGCCAATTCAGTCACTGAGAATATAAACATTAGATTATTGGCCAAAAGTGACAAAAAGGGAGCAAGTCATCAATCATGTGGACATTAGAGGGCAAAGGAAAGAAACGCAAGTGCAGAAAGGTAAGTTGCATTTCTCAACCTATAGAAGTGTTTGCACAAGTGTTTGTTTCTAGACGAGTGGGAAGAGACATGTGTGTTCATGTGTTCACCCATGCGAAGAAGACCAGAGTCATTATCACACAATTAAAGAAGGTAAAACAAAGTCTTCTTCCTCCCAACATCAAGGGAACAGTCAGGGCACATGGATAAGACACAGGTGTCATTTTAGCTCCAGAGGGGAGAAACTGATACTCATTTCCTGCTCTTCAGCTTTGGGGTGAAAGAGCACCAAGTCAGTTATGACTATTGCATATACCTAGAAATCGGCATCCAGATCACTCCCCAAGGTCAGCAAGAGATGGTAGTTAATGCCACCACTAACTCTGCAAGTCCACCCAGGGATCTCACAGTTGAGCAGGTTCTTCCTGCCCCTGCTTAAGAAACAGCTGCAGGTCAGAGTCCCCTCTCAATTATTCAAACCAACCAGGCTCTACAGGGATCCCCAAGGACAGCAGAGCTATTGCTGTTTGATATTTTGCTGGCAATGCACAAACCAGAATAAACCCCAGTTACTTGTCCTAACTCCTAGCAGTCTCAGAGAGGTTAACTGCACAAAGCTAGGTCACAACAGAGCACCACTACAGCCAACAGCTCATCTTGATATGCAGTAGGGGATATCTGCTGATAAAAGTGGAGCAGGAAATGGAGGGGGGGAACATTATCAAACATTTTAACTGCTACACGTTAGGGCTTCAATTATAGTTAAAACCACCGCAAAGTTTCTCTAACTCAAGTGGGTTGTTTTGCAATCTGCAAGATCAGATTGGTTTACTTTCACAAAAAGTTTTCAGATAACCATTAAAAAGAAGCCCTCAAAATTAATCATTTTGATTGTCCCCAGTGGAAGAGAGGCCCATTCAGTCAAGGTGCCTGTCAGTAACCCTTCTCTGCCTTCCTTTCCCCAGCAAGTTTTGGGTATGTTTTACAATTTGTCTGAGGTTGTCCACAGGGGCAGAGGTCTCCCTGGATATTACTTCCCCATAATATTCCATGGGAGAAGTAATTATATTAACAGAGATACAAATCAGCATGTTAAAATGGGAGTCAGGTCTCAACTACAATGCTGCATAAGTAGAAGAGAGAGAGCAAGCCTGGCTTCTTAAATTCAACTGCTCACAGACCTACTCATTTTCCTTTAAATTAAACATCCAATGCAGATACCTAGTCTTTGGCACAAACTTTCCTCCTCTCTGGAGTAAACCTGCACTTCACCAAGGCAACATTCACAAGGAGAGGTCACTGCAGTAAACCAATGACACATCTGGAAAAGGAGAGACCATCTTTTGGGCTTACACACCCAAAGCCTATCTCTGGCAAAACAGGGCACATCGTGGTTGCCTGATGTTGCCCCCAATTGCCCCAAAGGTTTCCTAGCTCTTTATCTATATTTGCACATTGAAAACCACTTTTGTGCCTCCATCATCTCTTTTCTTGGTATAAAATCTGATATACTTTGAGTACAACACGGGAAGACGAGTTCTCATGATAAGTATTTGTAAATCTAAATAGCAAGTGTCTGTGGCCAGACCCAGCAGGAGAAGCCATCTTAGATTTGAATACTTACTTTGATCCAACACCAAACAATTTCTGAATCCAAGATTAATAATGAATTTAACATCAAGGTCCACTTCTTCCTTCCCCCTCCAGTTTCATTAGGGAAAAAAAAAACTTGCAACTATTTTTCCCCTAAATAAAGGAACATTTCAGTAGTATAACATATATCATAAGCCTTATGCTTCTGCAGCCATAAATGCCAGGCAATCGGACCTTATTCTCTCCATAAACCTATCCCTCAAATTAAACAGTGTACAGTGGTAACTTCTTTTCCCTGGCTACTGCCACCTCAGGGAATCACAAAGCATAAAGGTGCCACTACTCCACAAGAAACCCCTGGGTTTGCTTCACTTTGCACATTTGAATGGGTCCGCTGCATGCAGGCTTGCCCTGGTCCCTGAGCACACATAAGTCACTGCAGTAAGCACCAGTAAATGAAAGTTTAATATCTGCATGACGTAGGGTTCAGAAGGCAAAGGAACTTAGGGGGAAGGGGATTACAAGCAGCTGAGAAACATGGTTTAGGGTACACAGCCTTTCTGTAAGCACAGCATTTTACTAATCCACAGAGAACAGCTTTGGAGACAAATTAAACCAGAACGAGTTGAGATGTCCTTATTTTAAGTATCCTGTGTACTCTCAGACTCTTCTCTAGTCCCTGATGTGACAAGAAATGTGGGACCTGCTGGCCCAAGCACAACAACCAGCACAACTGGTTGCAGAAGACCTCTTGAAAACCCAGAAGCAGAACAATGCCCGCCCTATCCCCACTACCCTGCAGGGCACTGTTAGGGATCCCCAAAGCAAGGAAGCTCCAGTAACACACATGGATGTCAAGGCACTTCCATGGCTGAAGAGGTTAGACAAAGGACTAAGTGCAGTTCTCCCCTGCACAGTAAGAAGAGAAGATCCAGTACGACCCTTTTACTGCCTTTTACCCTACTTAATCTTCCTTACGGGCATGATTCTGCTTGCAGACCCTCCAAGCATCCAGCCCGCCGATGACTACATGAAGAACAAAGCAGCCTCCTACTTAGCTCAGCACATCTGTAAAAGGATCTCTGTAGTAACACAGGAAAACTGTGGACAAATCAAAGCAGAACATCCAAGAAAGATCCCAGAAGCCAGAGGAGCTACATTTTAAGAGCCCAAGTCTCTGAAGTTTAGCTTGGGTGAACAGACACTGTCCATTAGAGCAGCAGCCAGCAGAGCAGGACTACGGGGTCAGGTGCACAAGGGATACTTTCTAAGAAACCTTCACACGGAAGAAGATATCACTGAAAAGCAAATTTTGGTCTACAACTTTGACTACTCCAGAAAGTCTTAGTTGTGGCAAACCAGCAGGTCAGGAAGCTGCAGCCTCTCTGAAGCACTTTTGAATAGCTAGAGCTAGTGGAGCCCTTCCTGCTCCTGCCCCACTGCACACAACTGCTTTGGGCTGTTTCTGAGCAGTATGTGTCCACAGAGGTGGGTTCTCAGCAACAATAGGCTACAATACTTAAATGGCTGGAGCCTGATTCTATAGCAGTTGACACTAGCAGAACTATCTGTTCATATGGAGGAGCTCTCAGTTTATACCAGCACAAGTGAGAAGGGAGAACTAGGAGGACACATCAGACGTTTAGGAGGAAGTGGAGGTTATAAGGCCATGTTCAGCCTCACTGAGAAACAAATGCATCCAAGCTCTGGCAAGAAGGATGGGGACTGCAAGGGAGGAAAAGCTTCACACACAAGTGCATAGGGAAAGGGTATGGGTGAAATATGGGCTCTTGCAGATAAAACAGAAACCACAGAGTTCCCCAAACCAGACCTTGCTAGAAACCAGATATTATCTTTTTGATACTCGCCCTCATTAGACAGCAAGCAATAAAACCTATTAGTGAAAAATTCATCTCCCCTGCCCCTTGCCCTGGCCCTCCCCCACCACATGCCCTCCTGCTCTGATCCCCTCTCTCTTCTGGGATGGCTGCGATTTGTTCTGAGCAGCGACAGGTTTATAGGTTAGCCGACACCTTTTCTCTGTGGAATTTTAATTAACTTCTCCCAGCGTCCATACGTGAAGGAGCAGGGTTCCCATTATACGAGGTCAGCAGCGTGTTTCAGGCCCTGCTATATCAGCCGTCAAATTGAAGAATTAATGACGTGGCTAATTGGCTCTAATTCTCCACCCACCCTGTCCCCCCCAAAAACACAAGGAGGGGGAGGAGGCGTTAGGGAGGGCTAACAGGGAAGGCTAGTACAGTCCACAGTCTCATAAGAAAACAGGAGTGCACAATGTAAGCCCACTTGTCCATGGGGTGGCTGTTCCACCACCTCCCATTTATCACTCTGCAGGGAGGAAAGGGAGGGGTGGAGAGACTGTGGGTAAATATTGTGACAGAGAGCGTGCACAAGCATGCACACCAGGGAGAGGAACACTGTCCTGACAAGAGGCCACCTCAGTAGGTCATCACTTAGGAGTAGGAAGCAGCATGCCACTGGGCTTTAACCAGTCACAGTGCTACAGCCAGAGCCTGACTCCTAGAAAAGGAGCCCTTGCAGCATAGAAGACAGCAAAGGGCTTCTAACAACTTGCAGCAGCATTAATGCACATGGCACTTCTTCAAAAACAGTAACGGGATGAGGGAATGGCAAAATCATAGCAGGTCTCAAGGGTCATTTCCCTGATAATGCCATTAGCTCTGTACCACTAAGTTTCTGCTGACTGAAAAACGAGCCTGGAAATCTAATGAGGACAGAAGTTACAGGAAGTGTTTTGGTTTTGCACAAGCCTAAAATGCACTAGTTGCAGCCAGCACATGGGCAGCAACAACAGCTCTTCTTGCCCTCTTCCTTGAGGAAGGCTGAGAAGAATCTCTGTTGCATGTAGAAGTTCTTAACCATGCTTAACCATGAACTAAAGAGACAGATTTTTACAGTGAGAGTTTAAGTTTCTCAGATTTTCACTTCAAGAATGGGAGGACTTTCAAAAACACCGTAGAAGACACTGGTGTAGGTACTGCTTTTGCCTCCCATGCTGAAGTTGTAGTTGTAGCATTATGCCCATACTAGAAGCACAGGGCTACAAGCAATACAGGCTGGAACACTTCATCCCTGAACTCCACCTCAATCTTTCCCACATTTTCAAAGAAAACCAAGCCCTAACCACTGCACACAGCTCCCAGGTGGGGACCTTTTTGGTTGGCATCTTTTCTGCCAGAGAACGGAAATACAAGCTGGCACCTTTTCAGCACAGAACACGTCAAGAGGATCTGGTTCAATGCTTCTAATTAGCAAGTCAGAGAGTTTGCTCTGCAAGTACGAACAAACAGGTCCCACCTGAGATAGGAACTTGGGGCCATTTTGACAGCCTCTTTAAGAGTGGATCACTCTGCTGTTATGGGGAACAAAGACCACACGCTCTTCTCTGAGCTCCGACTGCAGGCACAAGCACCTCCACTCAAATCAAGTCCCTGGAAGCATCACACTGGTGCCTTGGAGAGACTTGTGGACACAGCCTATCCAAATCCTCTACTTCTTTCTGTTGGAAATTGGGAATAAAGAGATCTCAGTTACCTTAATAATGGGCTGATAGCAATGGACCACACTCGATCCTCTGTCTGCACCGTATGTAGACACTGCCCAACTCTGCCCGCGGCCAGGGACCAAACCTAAAGAAAGAGATGCATGTTATGCCGCATTCACCCAGAAGGTGCAGATGGTAGGACGCACACTGTTAATGTGCCGGAAGAGCTGCCAAAACTGACAGGCTCACCTTCCCTGAGATGCTCCCCCTAATTCCCGTGACTTATTTCTGAGGAGCAGAGCCTTCTATTACTTGCAAAAAAAAAGCACTTACAGTCACACAAAGATTCAGCTTATGAGTATGACCTTCCATCCCACTGGTAACAGATAGAGCACCCCTATCACCACATGCTCCCTAGGGCAGCACTCACCACAGCGACTTATCTTCTGTAGTTAAATAAACAAGAAGTGGGATTTGTTTAAATCTCTGCTGTTCAACTGAACAGGTGGAAAGACTTCGTACCAGCCCTGAAAAATCTCCATTCACGTTATCTATAAAACTAATCATTTGCTATCCTGTAAAAACAGCTTTTTTATGAACCCACCCTCTTTCAACCAAGTTTCTTACATGTATCCCAGGCTATTTTCAAATAGACCCCCCTTGCCACTGACAATGTGAGAGAATCTCTTCCCTCCCTCATCAGTGCATACATGCACATCCCCTTTCACCAGTTCACCATGCACCCTTTTGTTTCTAGGTCCTAATAAACCCCCCCAGATTCTTGCTGGGACCTCTGTTTGTGGTCCTCATTTTCTCCACCTTGCCTTCATTCTTGGCCCACACGGCTGGAGACCCCGAGTTCTCTGTAACCCACCCCCAATGTTTTACTTCAAGACTTCAAAGCTGGGAGTGCCCTATTTGTTTGTTTGTTGATAATGCCCAGGATTGCAGGCTATTCTTGTCAGCGGGGAATTTAGCACCTAGTGTCAGCAAAGGCAGCAGAAAAGCTTAACTCTTTTAAGGCATCCCTATCTCCTACAGGTTAAAAATATTGCTCAGAGCACACTATCTGGTGCCTATCACACAGGAATGTACATTAGCAGCTCTTCAGGGCTTAGTCCTAATCAACACTCAGCAGAGCCCTCAATAGCTTAGACACTTAGAGCCCCTTTAAAAGGCTGGTAGGGATTCCCTTCCACCCTCCAAGTGTCTCATTCATGCAAACAAGGCAGCCTACAAAAGAGACGATAAAAAATAAGAAGTGAACATCCCTAGAGCCTATGCTGTGGGGAGCACTGGGTGGGCAAGATCGCACACTAGCTCCAAGAAAAACAGCCTTAAATTCCTCTCTGGCCTTCAGGAATTTGTTCTCAAGGTCGGGGAGGTCTGTCCTCTGGCTGCCAAGGAAGCAGCAAGAAGGCACTCTCCCAGCAAAGGGGCTCCACAGAACATAGAGAAGCAGCCCTGCTTAAGTGTGAGACAAAGCAGCATTGAGGCCTTGCTCCCAGAGGGCAAGCAGCATCCCCAACAGCGCCCTTTGCATCTGAACATGCCTTAGGAGTGATTTTACCCAGGAGTACACCCATCCAGAAGGACAAACAAGAATAGATAGGGTCATGCTGCTCAGAAGCCTGTCAGAGAGTTGCCCACTACCACACTTCTATAAATCCTTGAAAGCGTTTCTTTGCCCCACCTTCTCCTTTCGTAAAACAGGAATAGCAGATTTTCCTATTCCCTCCATTAATACTCTACAGTATGTACCAGGGACCAAGAGTATCCATCAGCCTCGTGTGAGCAAAAGCCAAAGCTTTCAACATACAGCAACCGCTTCCAACAATGAAACAAGTGGTTGTGAAGATGCTACAGGTACTGCATCACACAAGCAGAACAAGGGCAAGACACCTACATGGAGTTTCCGAAACTGCTAAAATAGAGCTGGTTACAGCTCAGGAGAAAAACTCTCCAGGTCCATGTAGGAATAGAGCACTCCCAACCAGATCCAGACGGACAAAAATCAACAAGCTCCTGCCTCAAAAATAAATAGTCAAAAATTCTGTGACAGGATTCAGTGATGCCAGCTGGAAATGAAAAAATGGGAGCTAACAGTATTCATAGTCTAACTTCACTCCTGGTTTGCAAACCAAGAATGATTAAAAAAACCCTCAAACAATAAAAAACTCCGAACCACTAATAATAATAATAATAATAATAATAATAATATCCACCACATTGCCACAAAGCACAGATAAATAAAACACAACCCCACAGATTTGGAAAAGACATCATGCTATCCCCTGAAGAGATCAAATATATAATAGAGAACACGTCAAGTAGAACTGCATCACAAAGCAAGGATGTGCTTGAGATAGATACAGCGAATTTCAGACTAACTGGCATGGATCTCCACTGCAGTGTTAGACAGACATACAGCAAAAGAAGAAAAACATCAGCTGCTGCCTTCTGCACCTCCTAGTTTTAACCAGCACCTGATATCATGGAGTACCAAATCTCTTAAAAGCTTGGCACAGTAAGCAGCTTTTCAGAGACATGAGCCTACAGCAAGATGCCCTGCACTCCTCCTGCAGACACACAAGACAGGGCTCACAACAGTTCTGCTGACACTTAAACATTCATGGCACAGGACCTCTGAGGTCACCTCTGCAGCAGCACCTGCAGCTGCTGGAACATCACTGCTCACCTTTGCTGTTCTGTCCCGGGAGCCGCTGACAATGAGGCCACCTTGGAAGTCCACACAGTTCACCTCCTGTTCATGTGCAGAAAACTTGATGCTGTATGAGCCATGGATCTTGTGAAGGACAATATTTCCATCTCTGAAAAACAAATCCCCAGGCAGGGAGTCTGTATCAGCTGCATCTCCTTTGGACATGCACCTTCCATTAGTGCTTAGGAGTACCACAGAAAGACCAGAAATGATCTCTGATGGGAGCTGAAATTCATGCAGCATTATTAACCCTCCACTCCTCACACATCACCTGTTCTCTTACAATCCCACATCTGGCCAGTCAAAGCCTGATCTGCTGCACATGAAAATTTTCCTGGCTGTCTTTCCACCCTCCACTTGGTGTTAAGCTGCAGAAACTAGCAGAGCAGCCATTCCTCCTCCTACTGCTTTGAGCTTGCCAGAATCCTGGCTGGATGCTCAATGACTGGAGTAAGGGAACAAGTGAGAGGTCATTCTCACCCATGTCCAAGTCTTAGCTTTTCATTCATACCAGAGCAGCCGTGCAGTGTATTGTGCTTTGGATTAACTAGAAAGACATTTAGACTTTTTTTTTTTCAACCAATACAGTTACTGGAATTTTAAATGCATGCTTTCGTTTTCACCTTAATTTTGGGCTACAGTTCAGAGGGGAGAGTCTCAAGACATCCAGGGCAGACAGCCATGCTTGCATCTCCCAATTCTGTGCTAAGTGCCATGTATATTAATAGCTAAAACTTTGTAAATAACAGTTCTGTTATTTGCTGTAACTCAAAAAGGCCAGTCATATGCAAAATTAATTGGAGAAGTGTGTGTGTTCTGGAATGCTTGGCAGTTTTTCCCCCTCTCCACAATTATATCAGTGTTTCTAATAAACATACACTTGGCTCTAGAAAGCTTTATGCACTACTGCAGTCCCAGTTAACCAGCAGCTCTGAGTAACAGAACATAGTCAGGCTACCCTGATTCTAACAGGGACAGAAATGAAAACTGCACATCAGTCAGGATTGTCTGATCAGTTGATCCCGATTCAACAATCCTATGGATATATACACAAGTTCAAAAGAAAAAAGGACACTTGATAAGGTCAACAGCACAAGACTCGGCTCCTCTGCTGCTACAGTAGAAGCTTTTTCAGGACAGAACCAACTAATGAGAGGAAGCTGAACACAGCCAAACATGAGGACACGGTGTAGCAATATTGACCCCTCTGCTCTGGGCTGAAGTTACACAGAGCCTTTCCAACTTCGCTGCCACACTCCTTGGGCTTCTTCATTCACCCAACTTACCCCCCTCCACTGACGATGTGGGAGTTGACAAGAACAAAGCGACATACGTCCTCCTGGTGGCCAGAGAAGATAGTCTGAGGGTGACGCTGCAAACCTGCACCGTCGGGACAGAGCCTGTAGGCCTGGATGTTCTCTGCTTGAGACAGGTAGAGGTACTCGCCATCCAGCTCCATCCAGGGCATCAAACTGCAAACAGACAGCAGGTTGGGAAGAAAGCTAGGAAGCTACTAGGAAGAAAATTATCTCTATCCCTGCTGAAATGAGGACGGGGGTGAATGAACAGGCAGAAGAAAATAAAACAAGTTCACACATCACAGACAGAAAGCAAAAAACCAAACAGACTGCATATGCAAATGTATCGACAAAAGCAAATGCCCACTCAAGAAAACTGGGAAGTTGGAGCTGCTGGTCGCATGCAAAAGCAGGGCTTAATATAGTAGCACAACTAAGAAGTGAAGCTTCTCCAGCAACATACAAAGCAGATCGCATAGCTGGCATTTTTCTAACCAAGAGCTTAGGAAAAGGAAGCATGGAATCTCTGAAAGAGAAGATGGCCAAGTGTCTACTGAGTTCAGATAGGACATACTTAAGGCTCCCTGACCCCTCTTCATGAGCCCTGCACTTTCTAAGAAACTAGGCTATCAGGCATTTGTGAGCTATGCTGAGCATTTCCAACAGAGCCTTCAATATGAGGCTCCTGATGCAGACAGTCAGTCAGTCTTGATTCTGCACATTATTTACTGATGCTCAGCAGAGACCACAAAACTGCCAGTGTTTCACAGGTATCTGAGTGAGTCACATCAAATAACACACGTCTTCCTAGAGGCAGAAAGTCTTCCACCTCTTGCATCCTCTGTATGCTGATATGTAAAGAGGCAGGATAAGTCTGAAGCTATTCACGCACTTTGTGTTCATCATGTAGAGGAAGTATTTTTCTAAATTTACACTTCTTCCACCTCTCAGCAAAAATAACTGAAGAGCAATCTCTTGATTTCTACCTGTCTTTCAGAAGAGCATACATACCCTTTCTGCCCCATGCTGTCTATGGCACAGCGGCAGGTTCCTACAGACAGATGCCAGGCCAAGGGCAGTGGACTGCTAAAGGAGCTGTTCCAAAGTATTTTGAAGATTGATATTACATGTGGAAAATATGTTTCACTTCCTGGGAGACCAAGAAGAGAAGGAGACACTCCAGCAATGTCTGAATCAAGTCTGTCATCACAAGAAGTTTGCTTATTTATACTTGAAACAAAATCAAAATACAAAAACCAGAACAGGCTACAGTGCACACTTAGGCAGTGAGCTCTTTGTTCTTAGCCACCAGAGAATCAGCAAATATGCCTTCTGCATCTGGCTTTGACATATCCAAAAAGTCATGGGGTCTGTCCTACAGGGCATGGATGTGTGAAATTTTCTCCACTCTGCAGACATTGCCGAGTGCACCAATAACCATGTAAACTTTGAGCAAAATCAGAGCCTTTCCACAGAGCAGCCTTTCAATTTTCAAACTATTCAGGAACAAACTGGTTTGAAAGCAGGGGGGCTTCTCAAAAAACTGTCTCCCTCTTTTTTGCAGATCATTCATCCTCAGAGGTCATGATTTTCTTTGTCAGCAGAGCCATTACACACAGCTACTCCTCATAACATCACGATTTGGAACTAGAAACAAGCAAGAGGGCAAGATTGCTTATCAAATAGAAGGTTCCTGCTTGCCTGCATTTGTCTCCAATAACAGGCTTTTAGTCACATAAAGCAGGTGAAGATAGGTTATAATGTTCATCTGGGACTTGGTCATATGCATGGAAAAAGTAAGAGGCATCTCTGGAGCAACAGCTTTGGTTTTAAAAGGCAAGCTTTGATTTCCTTTTCCTTCCTCCACTCCTACACAGTCCTCTAAAAGCAAGTGAATATCCAGCTTACCTAGGCTACAGCCAGTTTCTGTGGCTCTCCTCCTGCTGCAGTTTAGCTTTTTACCTTTTCTATGGCTTTTTCATAAGGAGATGCAACAAATTTGAAGAAGAACAAACGAAAATTAAAGTATGCCATTTGGATGGTGACCTCATTAAATCAGTCCTTGCTTTTTCACTTGGGAAGCTGGTTTAGTAATGATCTCTAATATCCACAGAGCCTGTCTTCACAGATGGTTGCAAGCACTTCAAAGGCAGGTATACAACCTGCACCAAAACCCACTCTGCTCATTACAGTTGTTCCCAGGACTTTAGACAAGCAGTGGCACATTATCCTCCACTTCAATCTACACAGCACAAAAAGCATGAAAAGCTCAGTAGAAGGTCCCTGTTCTTCAGCAGCTACCAAACCATAGTCTTTCTCATTTTTCCTTCTGTCTGATGATGTGAAGGCTGAAAATGTGGATGTGCTGTTCAGACAAGAAACCTATCTTATGCTTTGCTTTGAAAGCTGAGTACACCTTTGCAATAAAGAATTTAACAACAATCTCCTCTCATTAATGTCAAATGTACTTTTTTTTTTTTTAGTGAAGGAAGTGAGGAAGCATGAGATAGAAGAACAGCAATTAGCATTTCAGATTCGTGCATCCAAATCAGGGGCCATGATAAAGCACAGGAGACAAGTATTCTGAGGGGACAAGTTCACATCTGGGATCAAGGTATGTTCACTGTGAGAGCAAGACAGAAAACTGCTCATGGTATACAGCAACAGATAGATAGGAACATAACAGCTTAAAGCCTGTAGTAAAGATTGCTAAATCCAGCTAGAACTGCACAGATCAGAATAATGATAAATTCAAGCTCTTAGTAAGAAAGTAACTCTTGACTATCAGAGTGAATCTCTAGGGCAAGACAGAAACTCCAGTTACCCCACATCCGGCTAGCCAGCAACACCCAAAACAGGCCAGCAACATCGCTTGTGATCCACAGGGTCTTACAAGGAGCAGGAAACGTCTCATTTCAGGGCACAAACAAAAAACCAAGAAACTGCAGCAGCTGACACAGAACAAAGCAGAAGATAAAGGAGCCACTTGCTTGCATTTCCATTTCAGCACTGTCTCCCTCCGGCAGTGTCCGTGCCTCCAGTTCTGAGATACTTTCACCCTTTCCTTCACTGGAATGCCAGGTGCTCTGCAGACAGAAGAGAGATGGGATTAACAACTGAGACTGATGCTGCATGAACAACAAATAAACTCAAGCTGGTCACAGGTTCCACAAATGATGAGCAGTCAAACACGGGTGTTGCCTGAGCCACACTAGAGCAAGTACACTCCTAAGAGTTGACAAGAAAGGAACACTGAGCAGAGCGGGTACTTATCAGCATGGAAAGCCATCCCTGATGATCATTAGTGTACAAGCCTTAAATCTGATCAAGACCTGATCTAGTACACTGAATGCAACACAGGTTGAAACAAAATGTAATCAAAGCAAGACGACATGGAAAGAAACTACCAGAACAACCAGAGAAAGAGGACATCACTTTTCTAATAGAGACTAAATTAAACCAGTTAACATAAGGACACCACCACCCAAGAACAGATGGAGGAAACACTAGTCAGGAGAACACTGAAACTAGAAGCCAGGAGAGTATGTCTAGACAGAAGACCAGTAAAGAAACTGCTCCAGACCCTGACCTACCTGACAATCACATAGCCAGATACAATAATTAGAAATCAAGATATGTTCAAACTAAAAATAAAATTCATTCATCTGTATAACCACCTGATGCACACAAGCGCCAAGACAGACTTTATTTTGCAGCAGCTCACCAAAGGATAGGATTCCACCACATTGCTGGAAAATTCTCTATTCACAGTCAGACAAACTTATTAAAAGAGAGACTACAGTCCATAAGCAGTTGCTGGGATACAAATCAAAGTTATTGGGATAAGCTGGGAAAAGCCAAGATCAACACAGCTCAAGAGGTGATAAAAGGTAGGTACCACCGAGACCTGAGACCAAGGTCTCAGAGTCTACATGAACATATTCAGTTCAAGCAGCTGTTCAACATCTGTCTTGCTTTTATGATCCAGGGTGGATTAAAGAGGGAGGGAAGGAAAAGGCAGCATTAACTTCCATCTTTCTCATATCATAAACTCAATTATTCAATATCCTTGGTGGAGCTGTTTAGGTAGGAAAGATCAGAAAAGTACAAGAAGAAACTCTTGAAGTTCTCCTTCATAACTAGGGGTTGTGAACCACTAACTAGACTTAAGAGTTTATCCCCCATTCATTTCTCAAGATCCATTGTTCCCAGATTTATAGGGATGAAGGGAAGATCCTCAAGAGATCAGAACCAGTTCCCTTCTACCATCCTGATTATGCCCTTGATCCACTTCCCAAAAGTGGGATTTTTGGGCACTCTGTCATTTTTAAAACAAAGATTACCTCCCTGTAAATAAACATCTCCTGTGGTTGTTAATGGGTGTAGGAATCTCTAACCTGGCCCTGGGGTCTGGCCAGATTCTCATTTTCCCAGCCTTCCTTCCATAGCCTCAGGCTCCTTTTTTTCTGCTCACCCTTCCCTCCCCTTTCCTATGCTTTCCGGCACTTAGTCACCATTATAATTTGACTGCATTCCTGGGCATGTGACCCATTTTAAACAAAAACAGCAGCCACACAGAGAAAAGCTTCTTGTCCCCTAGAAAGCTTAGTGACATAAGTTTATATCAGTAGAGCTCCACCAGATAAAACTGAATTTAGGAAGTTATGAGGTCTTTATTTCTCCTAACCCTTAAAATTAATTAAATAAATCAGTGAATAAATAAACCCACAGAGTTAGCTTAGGCTGCAAGAAGAGGAATTCCTTTTTATTAAAGGGAGCACTTGCAGGAGCTCGTGGGACCAGATAGAGTCTGAGATGAGGAATGCACAGCACTGAAAAGTCAGGTGAGGTCCAGCAGCCTCCTGTCCTTATTGCTTATTACTCTCCCAGACAGAACTCAGGCTCTCCGCCTACAACCAATTCCATTCATTATTCCAAAAGGCTTCTCCTCCTCACAACCTTTAGTGAAGTTCTCCCCACGTACAGATTTTAAGTCACCAGCTTGCACAGTGATGGAAAACACACTCATGCCACAACCCCCCTCCCAACACATACTGGCCCAACCAGACATCCTGAGCTCAATGCACAAACCCTACTAAGACTAGATGTAATTTCCAAGGCTCCAAGAAAGGTGAATCCAAGGTCAAATTAAGCAGCCTCCATCTTATGCTGCTAGTCACTTTTTTAGTTGGGGGACAGGCCTTGATCCTCCTGCTGCTGAATGAGGAACTTCGGAAGAGAGTCACAGAGTGGCTTAGTCCAGAGTACCAGTTCACTACTGCAGTTACTCCTGTAACAGACACCTTTTTCATTAACATGAATCAAAAGTTCCTGTCTTTTGATTCATGAAAGAACTGTAGCTGACTGCATTCAGATCTGTGGCCCCCAGCATAAGAAGGTCATGGACCTGTTGGATCGAGTCCAGAGTAGGCTATGCAGATCAGGGGCTGGAGTACCTCTCCTATGAGGACAGGCTGAGAGTGTTGGGTTTGTTCTGCCTGGAGAAGCCTCCAGGGAAACCTTAGTGCAGCTTTCCAGTATCTAAAGCTGGGGGCCAGTATCTAAGGGGGGCCTGCAAGAAATCTGGAGAGGGACTTTCTATAAGGACATGTAGTGATAAGCACAAGGAGGAATAGTTCTAAACTGAAAGAGGGTAGATTTAGATCAGATACTAGGAAGAAATTCTTTACTGTGAGGGTGGTGAGGCACTGGCACAGGTTGCCCAGAGAAGCTGTGGCTGCCCCCGACCCCCCACGGGTCACAGACC
>NW_009912309.1:62872-72849 GCF_000696875.1 Nestor notabilis
GCCTAAGTTACCAAAAAAAAAGAGGACAGATTTAACGTAATCTTGTTGCTGCCTCATCCCTGGAAGTGTTCAAGGCCAAGATGGACGCGGCAGCCGTGTTTAGTTGAAGGTGTCCCTGGCCATGGCAGGGGGTTGGAACGAGGTGATCTCTAAGGTCCCTTCCAACCCAAACCATTCTATGATCTATATGACGGAAGGTGGGTGGGGCTTTGGAGAGTTATTTGTTTGTTTTGTCTTTTTGTTTGTTTTACTGTTAATAGATACATTATTCATCCAGCCTGCCTCTGCCATATTGCAGTTCTGGATCCAGCTAATTTAAACATGTCCTAGAAGCAGCCATCCTTTATTTCTCAGATATCTTATTTATTCCCAATAGAGGCAAGAAAGCGGACGGAACATACGGAGGCCATAAGAAAGGGAATGTAGAAATTGGACTGATGCATCCTTCCCCTTTGCCAGTATCAGGGCAGCAGAGGCTGAACTGCAATGATTTTCACATTTCTGTCAGAGACATTTGATCCCCTGTAGCAGAAAAGAAGTTAAATCAAGCCCAGTGATGGAATCAAGTGACGAGATATAATTTGATTTGCTTCCTCAACAGCGTCTCCCAGAGCAACACCCAGAATACATCAACAAGGTGAGCATCACTGCAATGCACCAGACCAGTTCTCAAATCTTAAAGAGTAAAAAATTGCATCACCGTATAAACTTAATCATTTGATTAAAAAAAGACCCTTTTCTCCCCTGCAAAGACTATTTTCCTTCAATCATGATCAACTCACTTTCTATACATGCAAATCTTAAGGAATTGTTCCATGATGACCTGAGATAATCAGCAGACCTCACACATCCACACCAAGTGGTTGACTTAACTAAGTACCTCTCACTTCAGCAATTGGATTAAACATCCAAAGAGTCAGGAGATAAAACTACCGTATGAACACAAATGCTCTGTACAATGCTGTGGAGGAACCACTATCCACCAGCCAGTTAATATCTCGACCTTCCTTAATACGCAATCCAGCAAAATACAAAGACACATGCTTAAAATTCAGTACATGCTTAAGTGCACTGTGAAATCAAGATCTTGGCATTCATGTTCACAGAGAAACCACCCAACAGTGAACTTCAAGACTGCTGAAGGCTGACTCACTGAGGAAGGACTGCTATTTTCACAAGGACCTACATAGTCCTGCCTCAAGAGGATCTGAAGTACAGCCCAACATCCTAGAAAGATGGCAAGAAACACAGGATGAAGCAAACAGCAAACAGTGAATGTGAAAACTCAAATTAAACCAAAATCCACTATCCATCATATTTTAGAAGTCATGGCAGTCCTGTGAAGTTCCCACTGACTGGAGAAGGGAAACATAATCCCCATTTTTAAAAAGGGAAAAAAAGGAAGACCCAGGTAACTACAGGCCAGTCAGTCTCACCTCAGTGCACAGCACAATCATGGAACAGATCCTCCTGGAAACTATGCTAAGTACATGGAAAACAAGGAGGTGGTTGGTGACAGCCAATGTGGCTTTACTAAGGACAATCATGCCTGACAAACTTGGTGGCCTTCTACAATGGGGTTACAGAACTGATGAATAAGGGAAGAGTGACTGACATCATCTGCCTGGATTTGTGCAGAGCATTTGACACTGTCCACATGACATCTCTGTCTCTAAATTGGAGAGACATGGGTTTGATGTATGGACCACTTGGTATATAAGGAATTGGCTGGATGGTTGCACTCAAAGAGTTGCGGTCAACAGCTCGATGTCCAAGTGGAGACTGGTGATGAGTGGCGTTCCCCAGGAGTCAGTACTGGGACCAGCACTGTTCATCTTTGTCAGTGACATGGACAGCAGGATTAAGTGCAACCTCAGCAAGTTTGTCAATGACACCGAGCTGTGTGATGCAGTTGACACACTGGAAGGAAGGGATCCCATCCAAGGGGTACTTGACAGGCTTGAGAGATGGGCCTGTGCAAACCTCATGAAGTTCAACAAGGCCCAGTGCAAGGTCTTGCACCTGGGTCAGGACAATCCCAGACACGACTACAGACTAGGCAGAGAACGGACTGAGAGGAGACGTGAGCAGAAAGACTTGGGAGTGTTGGTTGCTGAGAAGCTCAACATGGCCCGGCAGTGTGAACCTACAGCCCAGAAAGCCAAGTATATACTGGGCTGCATCAAAAGGAGTGCGACCAGCAGGTCAAGAGAGGTTATTCTTCCCCCTACTCAGCTCTTGTGAGACCCCACCTGGAATACTGCGTCCAGCTCTGGGGCACCAACATAAAAAGGACCTGGACCTATTGGAGCAAGTCCAGAGGAGGGCAGTGAAGATTATCAAAGGGCTGGAGCACCTCTCCTACGAAAACAGGCTAGGAGAGTTGGGCTTGTTCAGCCTGGAGAAGAGGAGGCTCCAGGGAGACCTTAGAGTAGCTCTCCAGTACATAAAAGAGACCTACAAGAAAGTCAGTGAGGCCTTTTTACAAAGGCACGTAGTGACAGCAGAAGGAGGAATGGTTTTAAAATGAAAGAGGGTAGATTTAGATCAGGTATTAGGAAGAAATTCTTTTCTGTGAGGGTGATGAGACACTGGAACAGGTTGCCCAGATAAGCTGTGGCTGACCCATCCCCGGCACTGTTCAAGGCCAGGTTGGACAGGGTTTTGAGCAACCTGGTCTAGTGGAAGGTGTCCCTGACCATGGCACCACAGCTGGAACTAGGAGATCTTTAAGATCCCTTCCAACCCAAACCATTCTATGAGTCTATGAAAATGTTCTTAAAGCCTATCAGAGCAAGGCTATCTTTGTTGTTAGTTAATTAACCCCAAAAGCATTCTATCAGGACCCCAAATCATACAGTGTGACACATGACCTGAGATAACGCATGTTTCCAACTGCATGCACTCCTGATGGAAGCTCCCTTTACAAAGACTTTGTTACATTAAGAAAGAGAAGCTGAACATTTCTTACAGCCCGAGAGAGTGTCCCAGGATAAAAGCCATCCCAAGCAACCCATCATACAGGATTTTTCATTTCCCCCTTCCTACCTCACCCCACCCTACAAGAAAAGTTAAAAGTATTTTGCTCAAATTATGGATTTCCTCTCTTTCTTGGCAGAGTTACTAGAAGAAATGTAATATTCCTTCTGGAACCCACTTCCCAGCTGCTGAAGTGAGAGACTGGGACCATCCCCCCACAGCACCACTGACCCAGGTGACCTCAGCCACCATGGCAGTTGTTGGCCTAGGCCCCAAAAGAAAGCAATGAAAGAATCACTCTGCCAGAGACTAAGCACATCTCACCCTAAAGCTTCATCTCCAACAGCTTTTGCCTTCACTGATTCCCACCCAAGCCAAAGTCCTTTGCAGTCAGAAATGCTATTTCTGCAATAGCAAGAGCTTCTGTGCCTTACTGCATCCTAGGGAGATTTCTACTAGCCATCTACAATTTCAGCATGTGCCAAAACAATGCTGCCTGCAACAACACATACCATGTTACCGAAGATAACACCAACATGTCATACTGTGTATTTTCCCAGCTGCATGGGGCATCCTAACCCATCAAAGTCCTTCACGTTTTGCTACATTTTATGTGCTGAAAAGCTCATCTGGAAATGCAAATCTGCAGAGACCTGCTGAGACCGAATCTCTTCTGCGGACAAAATCTGCTGTGTGCATAAAAGCTGTCACCAGCCTGCCTCAGGCCTGACTGGAAGGGTCATAGAGAGGAACAAATAGGTCACAGTAGCTAAGCCCCAGTTTCAACCTTGGCCCTGTGGCAGGGATGGCTAACACAAGGACCAACTGCACTTATTTGTGTAATGGGGACACACCTGTTGAGTGGCAGGGTCTTAGTGCAGTTACAAGTCATAGGCCACCAACAGACAGCCAAGAGGGAAAACTATTTCTGTCAGGAGCTCCTGTTGCTGTCCTCAACAAGTCAGCCAGCTTTCAAAACGGCTCCTCCACGCCAAAAATTCCACCTGAATTCCTTTAGCACGTGACCCATACTTAGCTTACTGCCAGGTTCAGTCTATCTTCTGTGCTTCCCCCCTTCCCATTTGACACGGGTTCAAATAACTCCGCAGACTTCTCTCACTGTTTCTTGCCTCCTCTAGTGTGTCTACACTATCTCAGTTAGATGTTACCAGTCCGTGCAGATTTACCTCTCCACCTCAAGCTCTGGTGAACAATTCCAGCTGCATTAAGAAGCCAAAAACTCTAATCAGAATCACAGCTGCAGAAAAAGTTCCATACATGCGGTAAAGATACACACCTTCACATAGGCTTCCCCAAAAAACATCAGCACCAAGGCTTAGCCAGACCATCCTGACATCAAATGCCCTCTCCCCTACAAGTGGTTGCAATGGGATCATGGCTGGAAACTCCAGGCAGGGTTTGGCCTCTAACATGAACTCACGTAGGCTTTTTGGAGATGACATCTGGGCTGCTTCAAAACAGGCATGGCCCTGGAAAGACCTGAGAAAATCTGCAGCTGCTCAATGGTTGTCACATATATTCTGATTTGAAAGAGTAGATTGTCAGGGTAGTATTCTGATAGAGTGAAATAATCCATAGCTAGCTCACTTACGCAGATTACAGGGATAATAGCAGCAAGCACAGCACACATTTTTTTAAGCCCTGAACTAGATAAAATTCTTCCTCCACTTTGAACTCATGAAGATTTTAAGGGAAGGGTAGTCAGGCCTGATGAAACTCCTACAAATAATTTCGCATTCCCAGAACAAGGAGCAGTTTCAATATTGTCAAGCTGTCCTGGCAGATCTGACCTGCCCAGAACTAACAGCTGAAGACAGAATAGGAACAAATGTAACAGAGTTTCTAAAAACCACTGACTTTTCCAGCACAAAGCAATAGCTGTGTGCCCTCTTCCAGGCTTTTGCCGTTATTGCAATATCCTCCCCAGAGTATTCCCCTTTGCATCATCTGCACCAGTTCATTGCCTGCTCCATTTCTGATGAAGTAATGAAACTTTGGTAAAACACGTTTTAAAAGATGAAGGAAACTGAAGCAGCTTTACAGGCATTCACACTCCCTCCCCTGCCAGCACTGGAGGCAGAGGTCTCCTATGACTGCTGCAGTTTGCATTAGGATTTGACTTGCATAGATTGGCCATTTCCTGCTCCTGCAGGTGTATATATTTTTCCACGATCTGGAGAAAACACAGCTTTTATTAACTCACAGAATTGCTTGCACAAACTCTTAAATGATAGATTTGTAAGTTAATGAATCTCTTTCTCCGAACTGCAGAATATACCATGTTCCTAGTGGGCAAGGCAGGACAGGAGACAGGGAGAGAGAAGACATGCAGTGGAACATTTCTATATTTTGACAACAGCTATTAATATATTACAAAGAGCACACTGTCAGGCTATTTAGGCTGCAACTTTTAAGTTGCCCTCTAAAATTCCTTTGTAACTAAGGGGAAATAAGTTTAGCCCAGCTGCAACTTTATTCCTTTCTTCCATTCTTTAAATAAAGAACCACCTTCCAATGAGTTCTTTGCCTCTCCGATTTCTTCGGTCCAAGGTGGTCCAGCAGGCAGGCACTGGATGAAAACTTAAAGCACCCTCTGCTATTCCTGGCTCTGACACTGACCTGCTGCACAGAGGGCAGCTTGGTTGACATCTCTCTGCCTCTTCTTCCCCTCCCAACCCTTGTTTACCCTGGCTATTTAGGCAGCAAGTAGAGACTGCTCTTGCTGGGCCTGCACAACAGCTGGCAAAACAGACACGGGCTACCAGACACAACTGTAATATCACTATACTCATCAAAAACCCCAAAGCCTTTGTGCTACTGCTGAGCTACAGTTTAGCTGCTGAAGGCATTCTTAAGCCTTAACTTTTCTGTGATATGCTGCCATGCATTTTTGGAACAAAAATGCTCCTTTCACCTTATGTCACGAAGACGGGGCTCGACTCTTGCTTCAGCTGCTCTTACAAGCAAGTGAAGCAAAAAAATCTTCAGCATAGGGACTATCCTTTTACCATCCCCGTGACAGGGTCTTGTTGCAGTACAGGAATTAAATTAAATTAACAATACATTAAATTAACATGACTATACAGACAAAGTGGCAGCCTGACATACAGAGACTTGTAGAACAAGTGCCAAGAACCACATCCATCTAAACCCACTCTATACTTCCATAATAGTGACACAACATCCTATTAAGCATTTACTTATTGCTGATTCAAAGAAGAAACGGCACATTTTTAACTCTAAGAATGTGCTTTAAGAACCCTTCCAAGTCAGGCCCTGCTGTCCCCATCCTACAGCAATTCACACTGATGTGAACCTAGTGATCCCCCCCAAAGGAATGAAGCATACAGACACATCGATCAAATCCAATTTCTTTCCTCTTCTGCAACTGCACAATTAAATCAATATCTTAAATACTTAACTTTGCTTACATCTGCAGCTCCCTATTAGCTGAATCTACCAGAAAGGGCAAATATGAAAGATTGTCAATGTTGTGAATATGTTTCTTCAGCATAACAGCCATAGTCTGGGATTAAGTCCACATCTTCCTTTTACAACATTAGCAACTCCATTTAAAATTGTTTAAACCTGTGTCCGGAGATAACCAAACTGGCACTATTTAAAGGTACATAGTTAGGATGAGAAGTAGGTAATTTTAAAAATTAAAATCAAATCACTTCAGGTATACCACCATTTCTCTTTTCATGCTGCTCACAGGGTTTTGCAAACAGTAATAAATTTGCCTCTCTTCTCTATTTCAGCATAAAAAGTTTTATAAGCAACCTGACTGTGCAAACAGTTGTTTCACATACAAGCTAAAGCCTGTTTCCTATGATCTTCTCATTATAATTATCTGAAGATATACCTAACAGAAGCAACATTTTAAAGGAATGGTGTCATTTTCAAGTTAATCACCCTTTTGAAAAATGGAGAAGTGGGGAGGGGGGGATAAGTTTCACAGCTATCTTACACTCCAGGCTCAAATTTATCTCTATTTACAAAGCATTAACAGATGGCTTATCAGAAGCCATTTAACAGCAGAAATGATCAAACTATTCTGAGATGTTTTTTTGTTTTAAACAGTAAATACTCCCTAGACTAGTTTTTAACTTCTGTCAGCCTCCCAGGGACCATCAGTTTAAGATCTAATGTTAGAACCATGCATGCTACTTCATTAAGTACATTTACCATAAACGGTTCCAGCCTTTGCTTTCTCAATTGTGGACAGTATTGCACAAAAACCTCCTAAAAGCAAAAACCAGTGTTCACCTCATGCAACATTATCCAGAATGTGCAACAGAAGCTCCAGCTCTTGAGCAAGTCAAAGCCAAGCTTAACAAACTCAAGATGTACATTATATCACTAAGAAAGCACAGTTATCAAGAAGGTCCATCATCTTCATCACCATTCTGTTTACCCAGTAATATTTTAGCTTAACTGTCTACTCAGCTCAATTCTAACCTCCAGAGAGCAACCTAACAAGTTCCTACTTAGAATCACTATCAAGAAAAACTGCATGCCCAGAAGCTTACCTCAATCCCTTCCTAACCTGTATTGGCTAGTCAAATAGAACATCTTACTCCCTCAGTTACACGAGCAGCAATCTTGGAGATTGCTCTTGATCTTGGAAACATGCATGAGGCGCAAGTGGTATGGAAGAGACATGGCTATTTAAAACATTCAAGCTGCCACAAAGACTGAATTCTTCTTCAGCTAAGCAGAAACTTTACAACAGTACCACAACTCAACACATGTACTCATGCTGGTTCTTCTGGAGATGTACAGATATCCAGACCCCTAAGATACAGCAATATGCCTTTGTCTTTTATCTGTTGTCAGAACTGTCTACACTACTAGATCAGAACTTCAGCAACTGCCCCCAGATGCTGGAACTCCACAGAGGGAACACAAGTGCTTGACTTTCAGGCACTCTTCCTAAGATCTGGCATGCCATTTCAAAGAACTGAAGATTGTCCGAGCCTTCCAAGAAGTTAAAAGTAATTAAAGGATTCATCCTCCAGATATATCTCAAGGTTCCTGCATAACCAGCTTGTAATGTCACTCTGAGAGTTACCCATGATTGAACTCCCTAGGACCAGGGTAGTGCTGACCAATACTAAAAGCAGCACTCAGTATTACAGTTGTTTAAAGAAAACTTGAAATTAGGACTCAGCACAAAAGCACATCCTAGAATTACTAAAAAAAACCCAACCCTGTTCATAGCAAACCTAACAGCATTGAAATCCCTGGGAGCTTATGATACTCAAGCAGCCTTCCCTTCACTTAAACCCTCTGACCTAGCAAACCTCTTCTGTAGCTGTTCATAGACCTGCATTCCTCTGCAGGGGGAAGTGGTGGTCCTTATACATACTGCACCTGCTCTGCTGTACACCTGATCCCTCCTGCAACTGAAGGAGCACAGTATCACCTTATTCTTAATGAAAAATACAGAACTTCATTTCCTCAGGAGACAAAATCATATATCACAGTAGACAGAGTCCAGTGCACAGCCATCCTGCAGCACTTATTCTTGCTGACTTCTAAGGAATATGTGCTTAACTTTCAAGCTGTGAAGACTGAACTGGTTGAAGTCCTGGCCTGAAAACCCAACACAAGGATTTTCAGCACGACCAAAGTTCTGCTTCTGCTAGCAGAAGTCATAATTATTTCTCTAAAGTCTGTGCCATTGATGAGATAATAATATGTCACAGCAAAATACGGCTCAAAACCTGACATCTCTTCTTCAAATTCATGTCAAAGTAGTATTTACAGAAACAATACTGAATCACTGGATGACAAATCTGGGCTGGCAGCTAAAGCGAAACCATAGGAACGGACTCAATACATCCTACAAACATAAACTTCCTCTTGGTATCCTTAAAGTGTCAAGGAAAGCTCACATTGCATGGCTGCCTCTGAGTGGTGTTTCATAAGCTAGCAAATTTGAGAAAGGAAGGCAATCTCCAGGTCTTTACCAACCACTGCTAAGGCCTAAGCCCCAAAAGCACGTCATCTAGAAAGATGCTGGTGTCACACACAGCAAAGCCAAGAAAGCTCGCACATATTCTCAACTTGTGATGTGCTGTTGAACTGAGGAAGAAAACAGTAACAACCCCTGCCCACAGACCTTTAAAACCCAGAAGCCACGAAGAGTCCTGAGAGTCTCCTTCTCTATGACAGCCATCACCAGTTATATCAGCAAGCTGCTCCATGAAGAGGATCTAAGAAATGTATGCCTGGGGCCCCACACCACGAAGGCTCTTGCGCCTAGTAACATGCATAAGCCCACTCTCCAGCCTTTACTCAAGACACCAGCACAGGCCTTGCTCCCTTGCAGCTTCTTCCCAGAGGTGTCTTCCACCCCCTGGCAGGGACCACTGCTCAGAAGCGAGGAGGGAGCACAGGCACTCGGGAGTCACCCCAACTGCACAGGACAGCTCCCTCCATCTCCTCGTGCTCCCAACTCCCTTAGCTTTAAGCCCCCGACCCTGTGTTTTGTTAGGAGGAGTTTGGGGACGGCGATAACCTGGAGAGGCCTCAGGCCCCAACACTTCATAGGTCACTTCCACCAGGCCTGGCAAGCCCCCGCTATACTCGCCCGCTTCCCCGTGGGAACAAGAAGCACCTCCCCACAAACTCCCCAACCCTCCAGCGCAGAGATGGGATCAGGGCCCACCACACACAGTCCCTCCCAGGGGCGGCTCCACCGCGGGCCCAGCGCCACGGCCCTTCCTCTGCCCTCGCCTCCCCTCTTGGCGCAGACTAACGACAGCGCAGCCGCGTTTCGAGAATAGCCTCCCCTTCCCTCCGCCCCCTCACGGCGGCGGGGAGTCCCTCTTAGCGACTACGCCAGGAGCGCAGAACGCCCCTTAGCAACCAACTAGGCCGCAAGATCCCCGGCCTTTCCCAGCCACCGCGGCCGCCTCCCTCCCGCCCTTCCGCCGGGAAGGCCGCGCTTACAGGTCGGTGCCGAGCTG
>NW_009912310.1:0-43533 GCF_000696875.1 Nestor notabilis
GCCGGCTGGGCTTGAACCACGACAGACACATTGCTGACTCCAGCTTTTCCTGAGGGGGAGGAAGGCTGCTTGCCATTTTTCTTTACCAACATAACCCATACAACTATTCAAATCAGAAACAGGATTTGGGAGAAGAAAATGCTTTTAAGGTCTTTAACCCCATTGAAAATATAACAGCTCCACCTTGAGGCTGGACACAGCGAATGTTAGTAAAAGGTGGTGTCAAGCTGAAGACATATTACAGCACATAGTCAGCTACAAACATCGAAAACATATGTTGACATCTCCCAATATCCTCTTCTGCATATCTTCTTAGCATAAAAGAAGGCATATGTGTACACGTGTGCATTCATTTAGACAAGTTTACTGCCAAAAATTAAATGTATAGCAAATAAACACTCATTTTAAAGAGCAGCTCCCAAGGATGATCCAAGTCAAGCATAAGAAGGCCTGACAGAAGTACTTCTTCAGGAACAGAAGTATTCAGGTTTCTCTCTGAGTAGTCCACACAATCAGAATTCATACCATTAATTTCTCATTGTTGTATTCTTGCTAAATAAGCAGTAAAAGATGAATACATGTCAGTATTTCATTTGAATCAACATTCAAATATTTTGAGATAATTGATTTCAATATGTTCCTAAGCATTGCCAGTAAGTAGTCTTCCTTTCCAGTATTAATGAAATTATTTATTTTTAAATGGTTTACTTTAAAAACTTAAGTGCAGAATATCGACTTGCATATTCTTCAGGCTACTTGAGGAGTTTTATTTTTAAAGGACAAGGTAACAGCATTTAGAACCTTTTTAACAAATACAAACTATGTTAGTGTGGTGGAATGGCTGTGGCTGGACACCATGTGTCCACTAAAGCTGCTCTATCACTCTCCTCCTCAGCTGGACAGGGGAAAGAAAATATAATGAAAGGCTCATGGGTCAAGATAAGGTCAGGGAGAGATCATTCACCAATTACTGTCCTGGGCAAAACAGAGTCAACTTGACGAAAATAGTTTCATTTATTACCAATCAAATCAGAGTAGGATAATGAGAAATAAAACAAAAATCTTAAAAAACATCTTTCCCCCACCTATCCTTTCTTTCCAGACTTAACTTTACTCCCAATTTTCTCTACTTCCTCCCACAAAGTAGCACTTTCAGTGGTTGCAGTCAGTTCATCACATCATGTCTCTGCCTCTTCTTCTTCCTCAGCGGGAGGACTCCTCACACCCTTCCCCTGCTCCAGCGTGGGTTCCCCCCCGATGGGAGACTGCTCTTCACAAACTTCTCTGATGTGAGTCATTCCCACAGGCTGCAGTCCTTCATTAACTGCTGCAGCTTGGGTCCCTTCCATGGGGTACAGTCCTTTGGGAACAGACTGCTCCAGCGTGGGTCCCTTCCACGGGTGCAGTCCAGGAACAGACTGCTCCAGCGTAAGTTCCCCATGGGGTCACAAGTCACTGTCAGCAAACCTGCTCCAGCATGGGCTCCTCTCTCTATGGGCCACAGGTGCTGCCAGAAGCCTGCTCCAGTGCAGGCTTCCCACAGGGTCACAGCCTCCTTTGAGGCACATCCCCCTTCCCTGGCAGAGTTTTCCACAGGCTGCAGGGGAATCTCTACTCTGGCACCTGGACTACCTTTTCCTCTCCCTCCTCATCGACCTTGGTGTCTGCAGGGCTCTTTCTCTCACGTATTTTTGCTCTTCTCTCTGGCTGCAGCTTCTCCCACACAGTACCTTTTTCCCCCTTATAAACTGTGTTATCCCAGAGGCTCTAGCACCTTCACTGATGTGCTCAGGGCCAGTGGCAGGTCCATCTTGGAGCCAGCTGGTATTGGCTCTACCGGTCACAGGTGAAAGCTTCTAGCAGCTTCTCACAGAAGCTGCCCCTATACACCTCTGCTACCAAGGCCTGGCCATGCAAGCCAAATACAATTGGCAAGTCAAGGCAGACATAACAAAACCTCAAACATATTTAAATAGGTGGTGATTAGGATGCTAAGATAGATTTGTTATGGCACTTGTAATAGATGTGAGTAAAGGCTACCAATAAGTGGAAACAGTATTTGCAGCAGGAAAAGCAGAATGAGCTATACCTATAAAGAAAGTGATGATAGAAAAATGGAAAAAATCACCATCAATACAGCTTACGGATATAAAGAGGGCACATGAGCAGTCAACTTAAGTAAAAAGTGAAATTAACTGTTTGTGCAGGGTTTAGTTAGTAATACTGTTAACTTTTTTCATAGTAGCTTGCATGGGCTATGTTTTGGATTTGCGCTAAAAACAATGTTGATAATACAGGGATGTTTTAGTTATTGTTTTAGTTATTACTTAGCAGTGCTTACACAGAGTTAGGGCCTTTTCTGCTTCTCACACCACCCCACCAGCGAGGAGGCTGGGGGTACACAAGAAACTGTGAGGGATCACCACAGCCAGGACAGCTGACCCCAACTGTCCAAAGGGATATTCCATACCGTATGATGTCATGCCCAGCATATAAAGCTTGGGGAGGAAGACAGAAGGGGGGGGACATTTGGAGTTAGGGCATTTGTCTTCTCAGCTAACTGTTGCATGTGATTGAGCCCTGCTTTCCTGGAGATGGCTGAACACCTGCCTGCCAATGGGAAGGAGTGAATGAATCCCTTGGTTTGCTTTTCTTGCATGTGCAGCTTTTGCTTTACCTCTTAAACTGTCTTTATCTCAACAAATGAGTCTTCTCACTTTTACCCTTCCAATTCTCTCGCTCATTCCACTGTGGGGGAAGTGTGTGAGCGGCTGTGTGGGGCTTAAATGTTGGCTTGGCCTAAACCATGATTCTGTTCTGGAAAAACAGACAGAAAATTTACCGGGGACTGACAGCAGGACAACTTTGAAAACACATTAAGAAAGTTACTTTGCAGGTAAGAGACAAAAGAGATGAAAAGAGGCTGAAATTCGGTGAATGAGAGTTCTGCCATTAAGATTTAAAGGAAACAAATCTCACCCTTGGGATATATGTATGACTCATTCTTTTTATTCTCAAGTGTATGGAAACTCTTGCCCTGACCTTACCAGCATTGATAAGAGCACTCTAAGACTAAGTAAGTATTGTAAAACAATTGACCCAATTTATAAATTACATGCATCTAATAACCATTGAAGCCAATGAGGAGCTTCATGAAAAAGCCATTAGGCTAGTTGCAAGATGACAGAAAGATGAAAAGAACTTTCAACTTGGATAAACAGGAGATTATTCACTATTTTTTTAAGCAAAGATGAATATACAAAATGTGTTCCAAATCTCTTAATCATTGATAGCCCAAACTATGGCTCTTCACAAAACGTGCAGGGTAAGCCTAATAACTTTCTTTGCCAAATTAGTTAATTTCAAACTTTATTAGGGGAAACACAATGCTATGATGATGTGAAAATTCAGTACAAAAATAAGCAGTTAGTTTGATTTTAAAGTTCAGTCAGCACCTATAATTTGTAATCCAATGCATTTTATAGTTTATTAAAATAAGTGTTAGTGAAACAATTTTAATTCTATACAGCTGAACAGCCTCATATAAATTTATGAGTGCAACAGATGTTTCTACTGGCTTATTTAGACTGCTTCTTCTTATATTCCCCTCAGCTGATGAGGTGCCCTTCTATATTACATGGAATTCCTTTTACATCACAGTGGTACAGCTGGTTAAAAACACCATCTGCACTCATAAATGCCTGGATTGTATTTAGCTACACTATACAGAACTTGAGCATGCCTACTGAAAGCTGGTGATAATGTTCTGCATTATACAACATTTGCACACATGCAATGGTTAAGTCCCTAAGTACTGTTTATGCTGTCAAAGTAAATAAAAGTAAGATTTTACCAGCATTTGTTTTGTGGTGGTTGTTTGGGTCAAAACACCTCCAATCTGCTATTTAACCTCTTTTTTCTAATGAATGTAGCTTGCTTTTCCTAAAAGGCACATGGCTATAGTGCTCATGAGGAAAAAGAAGTTTACCCTTTTAAAAATCTAATTTTTTAGTTTTTGTTTTCAAAACCGGTTATCTTTATAAATACTGTTGATAACAGTGTAGTAATGCACATATAAAGTCCATAATGTTATATCTATTGCCACAGTGCAGCGAAGCCCTAACCCACTCACTGGGTTCTCATGGCCTGGCAAACAGCATTCACAGCTTCTAGAAACAGGTTTTAGGAGCTGTGATCCTCACAAGGCTCAGTTAACTCCACTGTTAAACATGCAACCATTTCCATAGTATAGCCAGTTAGACAAAACATATCAAAATCTATCTCAACTTACCTTTACACCCACAGTACTCACTTCTGTTAACCACTTCAGCTTCTCTAACACAGATCAGATGATAACATTTCTACTCCTTGACTGAATGAGCCCAAGCACTTATCTTCACACAAATATTTAGGTGCTTTTTTTTTTCCCCTCAATACAAATCTATTTTGGCAAGCATTCCAGCCAGTAAAATTGCTTTATAAAAGCAGTTGCACTGAAACACAGTAGAAAATTTAAAAGACATTCAGACATATTTTTTGTTGATCTGATATTGTTTTGTTATTGATCAACAGACACAAGTTTTATCTTTAACCTTATCTGTAGCCTGAAAGCTGCTTTACTTATAAGCAAGAAACAACTCACCTAAGAAAATCCAGTACATACGATTTTACTCTTACTCCTGTAAACCAGTTGTTTAAGCAGTTATTCACATGTGCCATTCACACTATCATTTTAGGTATCAAAAATCTGTTACAGAAAAGGTAGATAAAGTATGATGTTAAGAAGTCTGCTGCAGAACATACTGTTATCTGACAACTAATAAAGATCACTGTCGTGGTTTAAGCCCAGCCGGCAACTTGGAACCACGCAGCCACTCGCTCACTTCCCCCCTTTTCCTTCCTCCCCCCGCTCCCGAAGGGATGGGGAGGAGAATCGAAGGAATGTAACTCCCACGAGTTGAGATAACAGCTCTCCAGTAACTAAGGTATAATACAAACCACTACTGCTACCAATAATAATGATAAGAGGAATAACAAGGGAAAAGGACACAACCGCTCACCACCCGCCGACCGATACCCAGCCCGACCCGAGCAGCGATCTGGGCCTTCCGGGTAACTCCCCCCAGTTTATATACTGGGCATGACGTGCTGTGTGGTATGGAATACCCCTTTGGCCAGTTTGGGTCAGGTGTCCTGCCTCTGCTTCCTCCTGGCTTCCCCTCCTCTCTGGCAAAGCATGAGACTGAGAAAGTCCTTGGTCAGAGTAAACATTACTTAGCAACAACTAAAAACATCGGTGTTATCAGCATTGTTCCCAGACTGAAAGTCAAAAACACAGCACTGCACCAGCTACTAAGAAGGAGAAAAAATGACTGCTGTAGCTGAACCCAGGACAATCACTCATGTCACAAAACATGCCATGTCTTGAAGCATTACTATGTCTACCTCTTGTAAATATTGCATCTGGTCTGCAGCTTCTGCAGACATAAAAAAGCCAAACGTTAAACATTATAATAAAAAAAAAAATTGTTTTATTCAAATGTGATACTGAATCATTTCAAAGCTGTTATCTGGACTCACAGGTGTGTATTTCACAGTTTTCATTTACTAGAGTTGTTAAAATTCCCACCAAGTATCTACCTTTACTTCTTTACACTGAAAAGAATTTTAAAACCACAACATATGTATGATACAATGATTTACTTTTGCAATAACAGTCAGTACTGAAGGAAACGCATGTCTGGAACTTACATTTTCTTGGAGCCCTATTATACCTCTGGTAGGTAACAATACAATTATCACAGAGAAATGCAACTTTAGGAAGATCTACATACCTACAGTTTGTTTGTTGGGATTCAGTTGGTTGGTTTTGGTTTTAAGAATTAACTGCACTGAAGTTAGATCCTTCAAGGCTAGAACATCAATTGTTTCATATTGAAGAGTCAGTTTTACATTGCTGAAATAACCAGGAGTACTAGTTTGTCAGTTTAATAGGACTCTGTTTTCCATCCTACTCCACTAATGGGAGACATTAATCAAAAGAATGATATATAGAAGGAAAGGGAATAGATACGTATCAATAAGGCATTTTCTTTCTATTGTTCGGAAATGACTAGCAACTATAGTAATATTCCTTTTGGTTGCCTTTTTAATACCAGACTTTAATTTGGAAATCATTACAGGAAAATTAGGAAATTTACTGCTATAATTAAACATTGAAATATGAAGAAAGTCTTGTAGAGGTTTATTTGTTACCAGCTGACATACTTCATGTAACTTCTAAGTCAACCCAGAATCACAGAGCTGTGTTCTGGTCGCTGCTGGTCACTCAATTGAGCTACTTGATTTAGTGTCAAGTCATAAAGGGAGAAGAAAATATCACATCTGTTTGGAGTTACACACTTCAGTCACAGAAATCTGTCCTGGGACAGAGAATTACAGTAGTTCTGTTAATTCTAGGAGTCTGATCTACTTAAATAAGTACTATTGGTAAGTAAGTGTCTGACAAGGCTACCAAAACAAAGCAGAGCTAACATTTACAGTAGTGTCAAGATGTTGAGTCTACCTGTCAGATGGTAGTCTTGGCTAAGATGAATGTTTAAAACCAATCTACTTGTTCCCCAACCCGTTTTCTGAGTGACAAAACAATCTATTTCTGAGCCATGAACTACCTATCCCATACAATATTGTCATACCTTGCGGTTTTTATTTCAGTAGCCAAGAGAAAGCAGACTACACTTTTGTTATAAAGCAGTTTCACTGTCAGCTTTGAAAGATTTGTTTCCAGCATAAATCCTCCTTTTCAGAAATCAGGTGTTCAGAAAAAACCCTTACAGAAAATAAATAAATACAAGATTTCCAGAAAATCTTTCAGAGTTTCATCATTATCAGTATACAGAATAAATCTACTGAAAATAGGGGTTTGATTCTTAGGTGGAACAGCTCTGACCTTGTCTTGTCCATCTCTTCATAAACATGGCTGATGGTTTTATTTAGCAATGTTACTTATATAGTGCCAGCTTACTTGTAATGTTATTTTGGGGATGTTTATATTACTCACAGTAGTAACAGAATTCAGAAGAAATATTCCTTTTTCTGTAATGAATGCTATTTCACATATAGAGTGAAGTTCAGAGACTATGAGAGGAGGATCACTCAATTCTGAGGTATTTTAACAGCTAGAATTCAGGCCACTGATATATCACATGTCCAGATGGTTGTATGGTCCACTTTATACACACATAAAACCTTTAAAACATATTCAGATTGTCCCAAATTTAAGATTTTCTTCAAATAAAACTAATAAAATTCATAATCTGATTATAGTTATGTAATAAACTAACAAACTGTGGTCTAAATGATGCAACTTTCTCTTTCTGGGTCTGTCAACAGACTACATAAAGCTATAAATCTTATTACAACATTAAATCTAAAACCTAATTATGACACACTGAGGATTTAGGTCCTAATCCCTGAAAATTTTACTCTAAATGTGCAAAATTAAGTTGGCACAATACAGTAGACCACAGGATGCAGAACAGGGTAGATTTTCTAAACTGGAGTATTTGAATATACAAATGGGATTCAGACCAACAGCAATTTTTAAAAAAGCCAAACCAAAACAATCTTGTGGTCAAGAAAATAATTATTTTGTCACATTTCATGAAAACCTTCCCATGCAACCTCAAAGCCCATAAAATCTGAACACCACTTTGCTAAGTGTATTTTCTTTTAAATCCAGGAGAATGTTGCAGCAGTTAAAATGGGAGATCAGTCATACTCTCAGTCTTACTTACTGATTTCACTAAAGGACACTACAATAAAAACAAACCAGACAGTCTGCTTGCAGCTTTCATCTCATTAGTTCCAGATTTAAATATGGAGTTAAGTAGTTTGAAGGGTCTTGAAACTAAGTAAATTAAGTAAGAAAAAAGTGTCTTTCATAATATAAAAACACCTTGCTCTAATATTCTGCATTTGAAAAATTAATGAAATATTAATATTTATAACATGGTACTACAGGAAGAACACTTATTGAAAAATATTTTAATATTTATCATGTACCTTAGGATTTTAGTTAAACTTTCCATAAGAGAAAAACAAACCTGAAGAAGAACGTGCACATCCTTACTGAACTACTAGAGCCCCAGCAAATTACTGTGGCTATGCAGGCAACCATTCACCCACAGCCATCAAACTAAAAAAGAACAGTTACCTTGGCAACTGCTGTATCTCATATTATACTGTGTTACTTCCAAGGCAAAAACATGGTCTTAGGAGAGAGTTGTGGAGGCCATGTGTGTTTTAGATTTTCATTGGCAATGTCCTCAGGAACATCACAGCAGACTTATAAAGCTGCCTTAATTCTCAGTTAGATAGAAAATAAATGCATTTTGATTATATGAAATGACATCTAGATACAGTCTCCATCTCAGTGAATATATGGACCATAACATTTGTAGAAAGGATTTTATTTTGTTACCTTAATATTAAAAATATACAACTAAACTATACACTGTATAGCAAAAACAATGCATATAAAGAAGGGTTTGAGTTCAGTGACTTTAGAACATATGCTTTTCATTCTGCAATGTCCCAGGGAGTGAAGATGTTCTTGGCATTACATATATACACCTTGTACATAGTGTACATATGCAGGACACACACACTTCCTTGATTTGTCCTGCAGCTACAGAAACTTCCACCGTATTTTCCAGACTACAAACTAAAATTTAACCAGCTCTGCCCCTCCTGCAGCTAGCACTTTCCTGACACACTCCAGGGTGTCCATAGGGAAACTTGGACAGCTTGAGGTCCTCCTATCCACTGCTCCTTCTGCTTGCATTCCAATTACCTACAGGAACCAGCAAGCTTTTCAAATACTTTAGGCATTCTGGGTATTTTGACAACAAATGTTTGGCAACAGGGTAGTACAGCTCTTATCAGAGACTAACATTTGTAGGCATTGTACGAGAAGTTCAACTTTCTCAACTATAGGCACTGGTTTTGACAGTTGTCACTTTTGCACATGCATTCGAAAACCACAATTGAAATATTGGTGCTTCTAAAATGAGGAAATAAACCAGGTTGCTCTGAACTCAAACTTCATGGCTTATTAATTATTTTTTCTGATGCTTTCACAGATATTCTTAACTCATTACCCACATGCCTGAATGTGAATTGTGAAACATCAACCCCACTACAGTTAGCTCAAAAGACTTGAGCTTCTTTTGCCCGATTACAATAGAATAATACCTCTCAAATTTAATTTATGTAGGGGAAAAAACATTACTCAGATTCCTCTGGAGATTAGTGTAATGCAACTCATATTTTATCAAAAATATAGCTGGTTACAATGTATTTCACAGTTTTGATAGAATTTCATAAAACCGTACCAAATACACTATAGGATATTAACTGTGGCATTAACTGACTGCATCACACATGCAATATCAAAGATAAGCTAGAACTGCTGCAATTATAAAGAGTGAAAAAAAAAATGGAGTTGTTTTATTCTTAAATTATGCAGGACTTTTACCAAAGGATAGTAATATGCTTTTGTATAGTCTGACATAAAATTTAGAAATTAAGAAGCTCATTTTAAAATGGCCTGAAAAGATCACAATTTTGATGAAAAAAACAATGTAACCTTTTTGGCATGGGAAGCCTCTGTGTATACTTCTTCATATACTATATATTACACTAAAACACTGGCCTCCAGAAGTCTAATTAAAATTTAATTCCAATCTTAAAGATTTGACATTTTGTCAGAGTTTAAAAAACTGATTTAAAAACAGTTCTTAAAATTATGGAGAATAATGGCTGCCTCCATTTCTACACAAATAAATGTGTTTACATAGTGACCTTTTTCAGAACAAAAAAGAAAAGGGAAAAAAAAACACTAAAGGCAGGTACAGGGTATTAAAAGCAGAATTGTTAAGACAATAAGGATGGGGTATACAAAGAATTATACCACAGGATTCAAAATCAGCCAGTCAAATTCTTGGGAAATCACTCCACTAAATGACCAACATTTTGCCATTTGTTAATGACACAGGAAATAGCTTTTGTACCTGGAACCTGTCAGTGCTGTCAACTGAGTCTTTATCAGATAGATAGACGTGATTTGAAACATTTTCTGTTTAAGGTCTGAGGCTACACTTTGCACATGAAAGCATTTCAGTAACTGTGGCCATGGATCTATTCATTCGACAAATCAGTGCTATTCAAGTTATTTCATCCTACTGTTTTCCTAGTTAATGAGTATCTCAGCCCAAAAGGATTTAAACTTAACTCTTAAGGGCAAAACAAAATGAAACACCACAGACACACCCCTCTCCCTCAACCCTTTCACCATGCGAATACAGCAAAAACTAGAGTAGTGGATTAATCTGAATAGCTTCGTTTCATTTTAGACATCATCTCGCATATATACATGATTTAGATCCAGAGACCTTAACTACTATTTCCCATTTATATAGTATAACAATTCTCTAAGCCTCTCTGAAATCATATTTAGTAACCTAGTCTACAGTAAGGCTTCTTTTACCTTCTAATTGACCATTGTACATACTTGTTATCTGACCACTACACAGGACCTTAAAAAAGAAAGTTGGAGACAATTTTCCAGGAAATTGTTAGGAGTCAGTGTATCACCATCTTTTAGGATCTTGCCTAGATGTCAGAAATTCTGGGGTTTTGACTCCACTGATTTGAAATAAGGATACAGTTCTCCTACATTCCCAAGTTACAGACCTACACTTTGGATATTTTGAAGTATACCTTTGTTCCTTCCATGTCTAGAGCCATTCAATTTTATTAAATACCATAGTTCAAAATATTATGCTTTTATTCAGAAAAAATACTCTTATTTTATTATGCTTGCTATGCTTTATTGTTAGTTTTGTTTTTCTGTTTTTCTTTTACTCTATTGACAATTTATGATTCATGCAATTACCCTAATAGGGAGGTCATTTTCAGTGTTATTACATACTGCTTTTATTACTCTTACATGGGCTTTATTCTGTTTATACTAGACAAGCCACTGCAAACAGCAGCCACTCTGTTCTACAGTACTGCCATTCAGTAATACAGTTGGAGACAGGAGAACATCCCCTGCCCAGCTGGTGAGACATGAAACAGAACTTCAAAGATTTTGTAGCCTGTGAACAGAAATAATTTCCAGTTTCTCCTTACGGTATTATCATCCTACAGCCTTGTGTTTTGGTGGTGTTAGAGAGTTTAGTATTTCTTTTACTGCCCTGTTGATCTTTGCTGGAACCTTGGTGTGCTAGCAGCAGTAGGAGGCCAAACCATCATGAAGTGAGGTCAAAGAAGGCTTTTTTGAACTGTTCCTTCCAACAAAGATTTACTGCATATGAGAACTTTGAGTAGATATTCTTCATGTGGCAAACTGGGAGGATCAAGGAATAACTCTGCACTGCTTGTAACAGCAGAGATATTTTTGAGAGTATCATTAAAAACAGATAAATTTTATAGTACTACTACTTACCAGGAGCATACTAAAGTTTGTATTAATGCTTTTACTCAGAACTGGATATTAACAGATTTCACTGATTTCTAGTTTTACACCCTCCTAACTCCACAAGCTTACTCCCAACATATAGACAGAACTTCAGAGAAAAGGGTTTGCCTTCACAAAGGATTAAAAATTAGGGATGTGAGTTAACATTTGTTTTATCTTTCTATATTTTTAGTTGAAAGAGGACTGATTATTTCCATATCAAATTTAGATTACTGATCTGACTTGTTTCATAAGGTTTTTCTTTATACTATGAGCTTGAGCTTTCAAAGAAAGAGCACACCTACTTCTTGGTTTTGAAATAAGTCAAGACTCATACAGAGAAGAAACAGTCTTCCAGTAATTCAGATAATTCGGAATACTTTAGCTGCCTAACAGATTAGGATTTCCCAAACTAGATTGAAGGAATACAGGAATAATGCCTTTACTTGTAATTTTTCTCCTATCACACTCTAAAAGTATAATGCATGCATTTTGCACACATTAGCATAGTTATGCCTATTTTACAGGCAGGTTAATTACAGCACACAGAGATAAAGCACCTGTCTCATCACTGCTCTGTCATTAGACAAAGAGTAAAGATAACCTACAAACCTTATATTCCACTCTGATACTTTACTAAGCTATACTCCCTCTGATCATAATATTATTATTATATTATAATATTATTAGACACTTACTTACTTACACAATCGATGTCAGAGGATTCAAAATCAAATCTAAATTCGTTATATACAAATGACACCACAAAACTCAATTTTAACCTCATCACAGTAGGAAAACAGCTGACAACTGGAGCCATCAGATCTGATGTTTCTCTTAATCTCAGAAAATGCATTAAATAATCAGAAATCCAGCCTTAGGACTGCTGCTACATTACTGTAGTCAATGAAGGATATGATATCTCTGCTACTGACAAGACCTAAGAAAACCAAAATGCAATACTGTAGAACTAAAAAGTAAACAATTCATTATATTAACTAAAATACAAGTTTTGAAGGCTGAAAAAAAACATGATTAAGAGTACATGGAATGATAAGCAGCATTTAAAGGCAAAAAATTAAGTCCTTTCTCACTACAGCATAGAGCAAGGACAGCACAATATTACTAATGCAATTATACATTCCTGAATACTTTTAAGAAGCTTTGAAATAATTTTTCAACCAGTGAAATATATAGTACCTATATATAGTAAACTATGACCAACTGGCAAACCATAAACATTTATTTTTCTTAAGCATGTAATTTTGGTTCTAACAAGAATCTACTAATCACTAATTTTTGGAAAATATTCTTTGGTTAATTGCAAGTCATTCACCTTTCTCCTAGTTACTTCCTGCTGCATGTTTCCCAATCATCCTTCTCTATTCTTGCTATTACCCTAATATCAAGCTGGTCCTTTGAACAATTTATGTATTTTGTATAACTGGTCAACCCCATTTCACAGCTTGCATATCCCTAAAGCCTATGATAAACCTCTTCTGTGGTTTTCATATCCTTTAGCTTTGACTCTTTGAAACGCCCATCTAATATCTCAGAGTCAATAACTTCAGAATATGACTTTCACAATTCAAAATGCTGCTGCTTATTACACACAAAGTGCTTATTAAACATAAAAGTGTTACCACATTCAGGTGTTCCTATTTCCTTTCCCATGCCTGATCTCCTAAACTAATCACATTCCTTACACACTTCAGATAAACTATGTTTGTTATTGGTCACCTCTAGTAAAAAATCAAATATATGCCCTTTCTTTGTGTATTTCATGTGAAAGATTTTTGTGGGTTCTTTAAATAGCACTGGCTTATCAAGAAAGTAGTCCAGCTGGCAGCAGTGCTTCAAAGTCATCAACAGTAAAAAAACCCTCTTTTCCCTCATACAGAATAGTTGGGTTTGGATAGACCTATTAATTAAAATAGTTTTGAACTTGAATCAGTTTTAGAGCAATCTCCAGTGTGCCCATCTCCTACACAGGACTCTCTGAAGTCATAATTAAACTACAAATATATTTCTAAACTGAAGAAAAGTGTACTTCAAACATGAAGCAAGGTTATGAATATTTTGCTTGGTTTATCTATACTTGTACAGCATATATTTCAACTAACATCCAGCTCTTTTCCTTTGATACTCAAGTCTTGCACAGCATTCGGGTCATTTAACCAATATAAGAAATCTGAAGTGTTGCTTGGTTTCCACAACCACTTTCACTTATGGATCCAGGATGTTTATCAGATAGAGCACAATTCTCACATATGAATATTTATATGAGACTTTATCAAAATCTGACCAGATTTCATGCTAAATTGTGCTGGAATAGTCACTTAATTTTCTAAATGAAAACAGCAGCAGTGCAATTACCTTGTAGTAATTACTTCTTCCAACACTAAACCTAAAACCAAGCTGTTCATGTGAAATCCCTCCATTATTCCCTAGAAAAAAATGCTTGAGCTATTACACCAGATTCTGCAGCTCATTATCACAGCTCTGAATCTTGGAAACATTAACCAGTAGTAGAAAAAAAAGATGGTGAGAGATACTAAAATCTGTTATTTTGTCAATACTGTTCCAACAATAGGTTGCAAGGCTCAGATTATGCCTGAGAGTTCTAACACCTTTCAGTAACTGATTCATAAAGCCATTTTCACTGCACAGAAACTAAAAATGGACAGGTTGTCCTGTTGTCCACTTTGGTTTATTGAGGGATTTTTCATGATCAGAATGTTGAACCCAGTCCATTGTTTTAATTGCTTTGATATTAGAAAAGAACCATCCCTACTAAATTATTCCTCTTTTCCTCATATATTTCAACTTTCCACCTGTACCACTGGAATCCCAACCTGCTCCTTCATATCATAGTCTGGCTGAGGCAAAAATACAACATTAATTATTTTCTATATATTTTTCACAACATAGGGGGTTTAAGGCCACAGTTGAAACAAGGGATTCTCAAAAGCACAAAGTAGTGCGTTTCCACCACTTTCTCTCTCCTTAAGACAATGTAGAAAGATTTAAGCTGAGATATTGAAAGGACACCAAGATGTTGACAACTTCTGGACCAGGCATACCATTGTGTATATAGGCAGCACTTGGAATCCAGAGAATCTAGCATCAGTGAATCAGAACCCATCCCAAAATATCCAAGTGCCAATTAATATGTTGCCTCTGCAATGTTTTGAGAAGACTTCCAGTGTTTCTTTTTCACTGTTCATATGCTTATAGAAAAGCCTTAAGCCTGTACTGTAGTCTTAGATCTGTAACACTAAGCTGCATCCACTGCATAACACAAGAATTCCTCAGCATCATGAGGAGAAGGAGCAGTACAAATTCTGAAACAAAACTGTTTTTGCGACAACTGACTGCAAGTGTTTGAGACCACACAGGCAAATCATTAATGACAGTGTTGCTGCATATTACTTATTATACAACAAAAGACTTACTTTACTAAATTACTAAATTATTCAAATAAACTTGTCAATCAAGCACTACAACCTCAGCTTACTAAGGCTGTCACTGTAGCTCACAGGGTACTTGGGGGATTTTTTTTTTCTTTAAAAACTAAAAGAAAACTTAAGAACTTAAAAGATCACCAAAACACAAAAAACCATCGACAGCAAATACCTCGAATCTAGTGCATTTGATTTCAAGCAAAGCAGAAAAAGTCTCAAAGAAACGCAAAACTTGGAGAAGTGCCTTACTTTAGGACTCTGTAAGCCTATTTTTATTATAATGGATTCTTCTTGAAAAGAATACTCGGGGTTAATATGCATATTTGCAACCTTTTCTACAATATGGCTCTATTTGTGTAAGTGCTATAGGTAGAATCCATCTGCAGTCTTAGTATTTAACTGTAAGTGGATGATATTTAGTCAGCTAGTACATTTTTTCCTGACATTTGTATTACCTCAAAGGACCAACACTGCCTTTGGAAATTCTATTTCAGATTGAGCTAATTGAACTTTTGAAGGCATGGTAATCCGATCATGATTCAGCAGCACTGGTTATGACTTTGAAGGGGCAACTTACCATAGAAATTGATTTATTTTTTTTTTAGCCTCAGTGAAAAGGAATCAAGTTGCACAAGAAACTAAATTAACTTTAAGTGAACCAGACCCCTACAGGTATAATCTCTAAATGCCCCACTCCCACAACTCATGTACACACGCACACTTTGAAGATGGCTTGTCTTTATGCATAAGACTAAAGCTATTCTAAACTTAGGTTTGCTGCTTCTATTCAATACCTCAGGCTTATAGAAAGAGTATTTGAAGAACTAGAACAATATACTACAATGTACACATTATATACCCAAGGTAAGTAATTTCCTCTGGAACAATCATTAGCTCTGGAGTTTCTCTGGTGAAAATAACTGTGGAATTTGAACCTAATTACTTGATTGATGAAGTTTCCTATCTAGATGTCACTGACCTAAATTCACGTCATGTAAAGTAGCAAACAAGCACTAAACACAGTTTTCTACCTGGAAAGAATTGGTATTCTCAGACAGGAACCATGGAGATGCACCAGTTGTGCTTCGTATGTAAAATATACAATCCATTCCCCAAAATGCCTCTGAAAGAGTCCACAGTACATTAGAAAAAAAAAAAAAAAAAGTTAAGTTCTTATATGGTGTACAACACTATTAATATGAATTTTCTAAAAAGGTCCACATACTAAAGAAAAAGTTGAAAATAACTGATCTAGAATAAAAACTGCCTACTGGATATTTGTAAGAGCTTTGCCAAGCAGGGATAACATTAATCATTGCAATAACCCAAAATCCCCTAAGCATGTAGGAGGAAATGTGAGCAGAGAAGAGTTGCAAGGTGGTTATAAAATAAAATAAAATAAAATATAAAAGAACACCTGCTATAAATATTTGATTTATGCTTTCAATAAAACATTTGTCTATTCTAAATGGACTTTGACTTGAAGAACGAGTTGAAGAACAAGCCTTTTCAGAATTCCAAAATCCTTTCATACAGTTGTGCTAAATCTTTTCTGCTCCAACAATTACCTGGGTGTTTATGGCACAGTGGAACAACTTCAGTAAAAGAATGGAAAGTGCTTCTAAACAAATTAGCCGAGGCCTCCAACTCTGACATTCACCTAGATAGAAAACGGGAAAATCCCTCACACTGAGAGAGACAGTAGATTCTAGACTACCATACCTTAACAAAATGGAGTTACCTTATTGAATGAAAGGCATTTGAGCACATGCCTGTGCTGTGTCAAAGAACATGCTTAATGCATGTAACCTGTCTCAAAAAACTGTTAGACACTCTTCTGAGGTTCTGAAGTACGCTTGAGCTAGGTGCCGAGTCTCTGATACAGTGGAGGCAAACTTTCTGTATGCTCTTAGATGCTTAGAAAATGTTAACTGGAGGTGAGTTAGGCACCACCATGTCCTTTTTATATAAAATGCTTACCTTTTTAGCAAATGTAAAAAACAAATTCACATGCCAGGTTTAACCATAAAGTGAGAATTTTATTTATTTTTGGCCTGTTCTCCCTGAAATACCAGGAATCAGGACTTGGTCTCAGTAGACATTTGTATTTGAACCCCACTAGCTTTAAAGTAATATTCTCCTGTAGTAAAGGTAGAACACATGATTTAATATATTGTTGTTGCGCACCATGGAAAGCTTAATCTTTTGTATTGAGTTAGTATACAGTGACATAGCATACTTTCTTAGATCTAAAGCCTCAAAAGAACTTGGGTCCCATCTATGGGGTGGAGTGGCCAACTATAACTAGGATGTAAACCAATTATTTCTAATAATTCACAATTAAATAGTATATATGACCTTTTCTGAAACAAATATTTAATTTAAGCCTACAAAAAAATGACAGATCAATATGCTCTCACCACTCAGGGTCAATCAGCAATCAGCATGCTTCTAGAAGATATAATTGCAAGCCTCAATACATGCTGTTTCTTCAGAACTGAAGCATAAGATGAAAAAACAGTATTATTAAAGATCTCTGTCTACCTGTCTTACCATCTAAATTAATCTCTCTACAGTAATAGTTATTTCTCATTTTTAAAATTAATATTAATGAAATAAAAATGAAGCATCAGTGTCTCCTACCATCACCCTGACTCTCCATCATGCCTATGCAAAATTCTGCTTGCCGTAGCAGCAGGAAGCAGCAATGGTGATCACAAAAGACAATTGTGTGCACCTTGTATGAGGGTAAGATGTCATCAACTACAGCTCGTTAACAGTCATTCCTGGTAATGAAGGAGAGGGAGAACCTAAATGAAGGAAAACAATAACTGATGGCAGAGAGAATTGGCCAACAACAAAACCCCCACAACTCTATCATCTCATGACAAGCACTTTATAGGAGATGTATGAGATAATAGTGACATAGTCCATTGAATTGTCGCACAACAGCTCTCAGCAAAAGTGCCTGTAAACCTTCCAGGATTAAGTTATTTGATGCAAAGACAGTGCCAGAGTCTCTGCACTCTATAGAATTAATTATAATCTAGACATCTGCCCATGGAGAAACAAGCGTTAAAAGTTGTTTCCTTTAATCTTTCCTTTTGCTCCTTTCTGACTTTATTTAATATAGATCTACCAGGCCAGACTTACATGACATTTGAGTCAGGAACCAACTGGTGCATGTCATATTGACAGTAGCAATAAGTGACTGTAGGTATTTCACAGCAAAATATTTTTCCTGATCATCACATATAAATCAAATGCACAATTTGAGAAATACTCAAGATTCAGTTATGTCTTTTACAACACATCAGACTGAACAGAAGATGCTAATTCCAGATTTTCTACCTTGTGCAGCAAGAGGTATTTTTATTTTATCTGTTTTAATCTGACTTCCTAGTAGTTTCAGTGCCCATCCCTTAGTTCCAGAACTGTGGAATTTGGTAACAGTTGTGCTTGACATGACCTTCCATCTAAGCTACCACCTTTATGATTTTGTAGACCTTGATCATATACCCTCTTAGCCTTTTCCTAACAAACTGGAGTCACCTTCATAACGGCTAGTATTCCATCTCTCCTGCAGACTTCCAGGTGAAATAGTCTGATCATCCTTTTTTTTTTTAATCCTCAAGACTTGAAAACATCATGAATTTCTGAAACACCACGAAGTTGTGTTTTAAGTAGTACAATGGAGATAGTTAAACTCTTGCACATATTGATGCTGTTGTGAGCTTTATCATTCCAGCCATGTTATAAAATCTGCCAGAGAAACAGACACACCATGTGAAGTCACATTCTCCATTTGCTAAATAAACAAAGGTGTGTTGGTTTTTTTTCCTCCACATACGGAAGAAAGTATATTTGTTCTTATGTCAGATGCTATACTGGAATATATTATATGTTAAAGCTTCATCTTCAAGTTAAAGATGTAGTTGAATTTGTTTTTAAAATATAGTGACAGTGATATTGACTGAAGTCAGGAGACCACTTCTTGAAGTGAAACGTAGAAGTGCATACATCCTCGTTACGCACAATGGTTCCATATGCATCATGAATGCAGTATCTACAAAATTAGGTATTTCGATTACTTTAGGGGATTGAGAGAATATAGCAGGTGAAGAACAGAGGACAATCTTCATTATTCACAGTATTTACACAGATGTTTAGATACTACATTTATTCATCTGAAAGAGTTAAGATAGATCTTTTCATTTGTTCCATAGCATAATAGTAATTATTTCTCCATGGAATGAATTTTAGTACAAACTAAAATACATAAGAACAAGCATCTGAGAAGACTAATATTTTGCCTTTTCAAAATACAGTATATGAATTTACAGCACATCCAGCATAAGGACAAAAGACTGACACATTTTCCTAAAAGATTAAAAGTTGTGCCAAACACACTCTCATAAAATATCATTAAGGCCTGCAATTAATCTTAGAGTTTGGAAACAAAGAAAGCCTGAAGGTGCTAAGTAAGGCTGAAAAGGGGCTGCCAAAGCAAGGAGTGGGCTGCAGAAAATTCTACTTATAGCTCTTGGTCTTGGGTTAAAGCTCAAATGAGAGCCTAGAGCTAGGGTTAAGAAGAAAGGTAGACCCTAGAGCTGCAGCATAAGCAGGGCTAAAAGGCCCACCAAACAAAGGGAATGGCTGCCAAAAGAAATCTCCCCTGAAAATCTCTCTTTTTGGGTTATGGCTGTTGGTCCTGGGTAAAGACATATCAGAGGTACAGTATGTATAGGGCCAGAAAGGGGCAGCCAAAGTAAGGGGAGGCTGTTAAAGGAAACCTCCCCTGACAACTTGATCCTCTGGGCAACACCTCTTGGTCTCAGGTTAAGGTTTAACTGAGGGCACTGGTTGTGAGACAAGTAAGGCCTAAAATCTACAAGTAACACTTATGTTACAACTTTTGTCTCAAATTTTGTTGCCCATTTTTCAATGAACTGTACACTCAGACTTTTCTGATAAAGAGAGGTCTTAGCATCATAATGTAGTTCTATAAGCTATTGAACTAATCTCAATTCTGGCAGAATTCACATGATTTTTCTGTTGTTCCCTTGGATCTTCAGTGGCATCTCATGTTTTGCTAAAAGACCCTTCCACATAACAATGAACAAGCCCATTTGCAACTACGTACTTGAAGGACAAGTAGCCTTGGATCCCTATATACCTTCACTGTTCTCAAGACCTGTGCATTTATTTTTTAACTAGACATTCTTACTTGGCCATGACCTAAGACTGGAAGGAAAAGAAACTCCTCTGATGAATCTGAACAAGCTGTCAAATATTAATTTTTTATGTATATGTTAAGTTCCAAAACATCCTGATTCTGTTTTAAGAGACTTACAGTTCTGCTTTTCTCTCCCTTACATCTCTGTGTACCAGGAATAATTCCCAGGGAATGCTGAACCCATGTCAGGCTGAAAATAAAAGATACTATTATATCCACATCAAGGCTAAAGCACAGAGAATAAATGAGATCAGGAAAGCAATGCCCTGCCAGCTGGCATTTTACCGAACCTGTACAGAGGGTAACAACCTCTTACTTGTTCATTCTTGTACCTTTTACAAGCAATTAGATTTCAAAAAATGATTCTTAGTTAGACTTCTAATCAACATAAATTTCCTCCGCAGGGATTTTGATGGATTAGAGCAGACCAATGAAGCCAGTAAATATTCTCTTTTTTATTTCCCTTAATATCTGGGTTGTCAATACATGAAAAAACTTAGGAAGTTCATGTTTCTCAGATTTCTAAGACCTTCTGTTAATTATTAAAAATACCTCTGACATCTTTAATTGCTTAAGGAAATGCTGCTTCTGGTGGAACAGAACATTTTCCTAGAATTGACAGTAAAGTAAGTGGTGAAAGGGAAGTCTAACAAAAGACGACTTATGAAATATGCCTCAAAAACTTAAATAGTTATGAGTATTTCAAGCTATATGAATGTATCTATATGAATTAGCTTCTATTCTTGAGTATAGTTACATTGCCTTACAATTGGCATAATCATCTTATGGTCATCATCTGTTTTATACAGCACATGTGTGTATATATGTATACACACATACTTTTTATTTATTTATTAAAAACAGTAGCCAAATATATAAAAATAGCTCCATTTAGGACAATAAGGAAGACATAAAAATTTAAGTAAGAAAATTATATACAACTGATATTTCCTTTTGGTAAGCTTCCAATTTTTAAATAATTTCAGTGTTTCTGGTTTTGCTTGGGGTTTTTGTTTGTCTGTCTGGGGTTTTTTTTGTTCCTTTACTTTATGGAATGTGATTCTCTAAACATACATATTTATTACACACAAAAACTGAATCTAAGTCAGCAATGCAAATCATTATAGATTAAGCTAAAATTTCTAAATATTCTATCATTAATAAACTGCTTAATTCTTTTCTCAATTCTCTGCTGTAATTCATTTACATTCAAAAAGTTAGGGTTTTTTCAGCTATCGGTTTTACTAGCATTCAGCATACTAAAAACACGTCAAATTCTTGGGCAAGTTATAGAAGCTAGGAATGTTGTGAAGATAAATTTGAATAAACAGCACAAAACACACATGTTAAAGCATTGCTCCTACACTTCTGCCATATGTAAGTACATCTACATAGATAGACCTAGAGTCTGGACTTTTAAGTAGGCTTCTTGAAATGTATACCTATCTCATAAGACCGTTAATTCTGTTACACCTGTGTGCCTGAATACACAGGCTTTTGCTTTAGACCTTAATGTAGAATTCTGCAAGGCCAGATTCAGGATACATGCAAAACAGATGAGAAATGGGTTGTCAACCTCTCTACACAGGTTCTCAATAAATTATGAAAACATTCTAACTAAATCTATCTTAGTTTGAGAGTTTATCAACCCTTTAAACATTTGCTATCAACGGACATTTCTACCTTCTCTTGGCAAAAGGTTTCTGTATTTTCATTAAAAGGTCTTTCAGCAGCTCGGGAAGGATAAAATAACCCTGTATTCAGGGTTAATGGCAACCATCAGGATTCTGTGCTAGAGTGCTACTGAAAAATCACAGCAAATATTTTTCAAGAAAATAACCTTGTTCATGTTGTGATCTATTGCATATTGCCCTTTCTTCTGTGATAAAAATCACACTGAAGATTAAACTGAATCATGACCCAAGGTCACATTCTCACAACAAATAGCAGGGGAAGGGGAGAAGAAGAATACAACACACAACAGAACACCACCACCTCAAGACTTTTGATGCAAAGGGAAAAAGCTCGTTAAAAGAATGGCACCCACTGACTCACAATAACGAAGGTGCTAAAAAAGCATACTTTAAAAATTTGGATTCTTTGAAGTGAATGACAGGTTCAACTTAGCATAGTTTCAATTCCTCAACAGAAGTGAAAATTAACCCCAAAACTTTTATTCTTGATCTAGCTGAACTTTTTTACTAATTGGAATAAAATTTTCATTATAATGATGCCTGCTTACATTTCTGCAGTCTGACGGTTTCTGTTATAAGCCCTTATTCATAGGAGTTCAATCTTGTATTTTTGAAGAAAACAGTCTGATTTTGCAGAAAAGGCTTGGATTTGGGACATTTAAACCATATGTGGATTACATGGCTTCAGTGTAAGGTATGTAAGTACACAGCATGTCTCATGCATTTCAAAGTTATTTATTTTTAGGTTGACCAAGTCATCCATATGACTTCCTCTGATGAACTTTGCCAGCTTTCTGCCTTTGAAAAAGCTTTGCTATGGGCCTCATAGAGTTGTTTCTCATATAGGAAGGAAAAGTTATCATTAAAGAAATAGTGATCCTGCATACCTTGGAGCTGCATGTGTCCACCAGAGATGTGGACTGACAGAATAGCTATTCAGCTATACTAATAAAAGAACTTGTACACACATACTTTATGGTTGGCAAGGTAACAGGTACCTGGATCCATCTCAACACATCTCAAAGAACAGCAAAACCAAATCAGACAATAGCATTGCTCTGTTTTCAATTTCATTCTCCCTATTTCCCTAGATGTCTCATAATGACAGCAACAGTGTCTTGAGAAAATGCAGTGTCATCATATCAGAAGGAAAAGACCTAAAGTGACAGTGGTAACATCAGTTAAAAAAAAATAAAAGCCCCCAAATACTTAGGAAAGAGTCTCCAGGGAGACCTTGTTGAGGCTTTCAGTACTTAAAAGGGGCCTATAAGAAAGACGTGGAGATGCAGGGCCTGTTGTCATAGAACAAGGGGTAATGGTTTTAAAGTAAAAGAGGGGAGATTCAGGCTGGATGCAAGGAATAAATTCTTTACAATGATGGTGGTAAAATACTGGCACAGGTTGCCCAGAGAGGTAATGGATGCACCATCCCTGGAAACATTCAAGGCCAGGATGGATGTTGTTCTGGGCAACCTGATATAGTTGAAGATGTCCCTACTCATTGCAGGGGGACTGGACTGGATGGCCTTTGAAGGCCCCTTCCAACCCAAGCTATTCTATAATTCTATGACTTCCGTTCCTTAACCGAATGTACAAATATGTTAGAAATTTTGCATGCCTGGTATCTTTTGCGAATGACTGACTTAGAAGACATTTTCTCCTACTGTTAAAACAATGTTTGGAAGTGGGTCACAAACTGGCAAGACACAGGATGAAGAAAAAAACAAAAGCTACTGCATGAATTGTATGAACAAGAACATTCATAATTAAGATGACAGTCAACTAGCTCCATTCTTTCTGGTTCATATCAGGTACCTTTGAAACAGAAAAAGTGTGATGTAATACACAAATCAAATACTAAAAAGGCCAGAAAAGAAATTATTTGATAGATCTGAAAACAGTTTTATATGACCTGAATTCATAGAATCACAGAATCATAGAATAGTTAGGGTTGGAAAGGACCTTAAGATCATCTAGTTCCAACCTCCCTGCCATAAGCAGGGACACCACACACTAAATTATGTCATCCAAGGCTCTGTCCAACCTGGCCTTGAACACCTCCAGGGTTGGAGCATTCACAACTTCCTTGGGCAACCTATTCCAGTGCCTCACCACCCTCACTGTGAAGAACTTCTTCCTTATATCTAACCTAAAGTTCCTCTGTTTAAATTTAAACCCATTACCCCTTGTCCTACCACTACAGTCCCTAATGAAGAGTCCCTCCCCAGCATCCTTGTAGGCCCCCTTCAGATATTGGAAGGCTTCTATGAGGTCTCCACGCAGCCTTCTCTTCTCCAGGCTGAACAGCCCCAACTTGCTCAGCCTGTCTTCATACGGGAGGTGCTCCAGCCCTCTAATCATCCTCGTGGCCCTCCTCTGGACTTGCTCCAACAGCTCCATGTCCTTTTTATGCTGAGGACACCAGAACTGTACACAGTACTCCAAGTGAGGAACAGTTTATTTTCATCACAATTTAAATTCAAACTCTTAAGTCTGCTCAGATGCTCGTTATTAATGAAGAGCATTAGACATAATCCTCCAAAGTAAGTCATAACTTTAATCTTAAGATAGTAAGGAACTTCAGATACTATCTTGCATTTTAACATTCATGTGATGGAGGATTATGCAAACCACAAGTTGTTGGGTTTTTTTTCCCTTGTCCAAATATATTTATTCATACAGAAAAAGTACCCCACAGAGTCTCGATTTTTTCAACCTTTACCTACAGTCTAGTGATTTTACTCTAAAACAAAGTAATTCTAAACACCATATAGGGGAAGTCGATCATGTTCTCGTTCTTCAAATCTTTCAGAGAGAACCAAATAAAAATAACTAATAGGAATAAGGTTTGCATGACGAGCCTCTGACTAGACATACCCATTACTATTAAATATGCTTTATGTCCAGCAGCGTGATGACCTACAACCACTGTTGCCTTTGTAATTTATCTAGCTTTGTTTCTGTTATTTAGCATCACCTTCATGATCACCCCCCATATTAGTTATAGAATTCATTGCACTTTCGAAATTAACAAATGAAATTAAAAACTTACTATAGATCTTAAAGCTAAGATAAGCAAGGAACACATAAGAAAGGGAAGTGCAATTACAGTTGTGAAAATGTGTTCTAAGGAATAACCCCCACCAGCAGCAGTTCAGTGTCTCATAAGATATAGTAAGAACAGTAATAGCACTGTCGCCAGTCTGTAACTCCTGTGTTCTTCAGTTATTTCATTTTACTGCACAATAAGCAACAGAATAACTCACTAACTCAGAATGTGCCTGCAAGACTGCTAACTGCTCTGCCCAGAAAGGGAGGGAGAAGAATAATTTTTTATCAAAGTTGCTCATTAAGCACATACAACATATGGTTCATATGCTATATCTCATATAAAATAGAAATGATTTCTTAAACTAGTAATATATTTATTGGTGTAGTAAAACTTAGCTCATTAGCTCTATGTTAATGAATGGAGATTGACTCCAGGAACCACTTGTTTACCATAGTTCAGGTACCACTATAATGCACTAGATTACATAATCTTAGAAATATACACATTTTTTGGTTAGCTGTTTCTTAATGCATCCAACAAACATACTTGAGAGCTAGACTGAAAAAGAAAGAGAAGCCGGCTATATATAGAATTGATTAGTAGCCACAATTGATCTACTATATTTAAATCCTTTGTCACACCTTTTCTCAGATGGTGAGCTTAATTTATGATTTATAGAATATTTAATTCAAATGGCAAAACAGCAATCATATTCAAGACCTTATTCCTAATCACTTCTCAATATGCCTACAAAGAGATTGCCTCAATATTTCCCACAGAATATTCCTTTATCTTCACGTTTCTGTCCATAGCTATCAGAATCCATTGCCAAATGGGTTTTATAATGTGGTTTCGTTAATTCTTTCCTCAGACATATGAAAAAATAATATTAGATCTACCTATGGGTCATATATCTCTGACAGCCAGGCTTTAAAGTACATCTATATTCAACATTCCAGTTTCTGTCCCATTTGAGACATGAGGCTTAAACATTCTGACTAGAGAACAGAATATGTCATTCCCTTGAAACTTGGGTCTAGTCATGTCATATTGGGCTATGTCATAAAACTAAAAGGAACAGGAAGAAATGTGGCATTAAAAATAAGACAGTGCATGCATTGTGCTATTAAGCCATCCTAATACTTCTTCCAATAAAACTTCACTGAAAGCTGGTTAAAGTGAGATACTCTTACTGGAGATTAAATATACATAGGCATTAAAAGAAAAATAATCATGTGGTTCTTGCAGTGCTTGCTCTAGGGATTCCATACATGCAGGCCTCATGCAGCACTAGTATAATCTCATTAAGTGAAACCATCTCTGGATAATTAATACGTAATAATGCACTAGAATGTAATTTTTTCGAATTGAATTATTAGTACCTAATTTCTCTCACTCTCAGTCCCTTCTGCTAGCATGTGGTTAATCATTTATATTACCACCTTGACTTTAGTTACATCACACCTCAAAATGCAGTTCAAGTACTAGTATTCAGAACCCTGCAAAAAGGGTGGTGGACAGGGGTGCTTCACATACAAATGTTAAAACAGAATGTGCAAGCTGCTTCTAGGTCAGTAATATAATTAAATGCAGTCAAAAAGGTATATATGAAGAGATTTAAATTTTAAAAATATTGCTGCTATTATAGGCAACTGCTTTTTGTTTAACAGCAAAAAGGAGTCACTTTTTTAGACAGATTTAGCAGTTGCATGACCACGACTTTCCTAAAATACCTATTTGTACTGCAGTGCCAAGTAAAAGGTTGTCAGTCGCTCAGAGATATTTCAGAATGACAAGAAACTGACAGAAATTTTAGATTTAACTACAAAAATCAGTATTCATATTCTGAAGTAAGAAACTTCAGAAAGAAATGTTCCTCTTTTCCCTCATGCCTAGGACCTTACACTAGGATTAGAAATTAAATGCAAAGACATGGAGAAACTATGAACCCGAAATAAAGAGTACAAGGTCATCAGTATCCTCCAGACCTTCAAAATGCTTTCATTTGTGTTTCCAGCTTACACCACAGTTCCTCTGAAATTACTCCCTAGTATAATAGCTTGACAAAACTGTCACATTTCATGCACTTGAGAAGTTAGTCAGCCTTCATATTGCTCAGTATGTGCCAAGCTTTGTGACTGAAAACAGTCAGCATGGATTTACCAATGGATTTACCAATGGTAAATCAAGCCTGACCAACCTGACCGCCTTTTATGACAAAATGACTGGATCTGTGGATGAGGGAAGAGCAATCAATGTCCTTTATCCCAACAAGTTTTTTAGTGCTGTCTCCCACAATGCCTTCTCCTAGGACCTGTGACATTTAACATCTTCGTCAATATCCTGGAAGAGGAAGCCTGCTTGCTCATCAAGTTTTCAGATGGCACAGAATTGAGGGAACACCCTCAGTAGATATGCAGGAGGGCAGCTGTCCTGTAAGGCAAGGCCCAATACTTGTTCAGCTGGGAGAAGGGATGGCTTTGGAGATACCCAACAGCAGCACCCCAGCGCCCATGGCAAAGTTACCAAGAAGACATAGCTACAACAGCCCATGGCAAGAGGGCAAAAGATAACAGGCAAACTGAGGACAACCCACTGCTTATAAGGAAAGACACTTTTTCACTATTAGGATAGTCAGATGGTGGAACAGGCTGCCCAGAGAAGTCTGCGCAGTCTCCAACCTTGGGGACTTTCAGTATCCAGCCAGATCAAGCCCTGAAGAGCTTGGTCTGGCATCAGAACTGAACCTACTTTGAAAAGCATGTTGGACTAAAAACCTCCTGAGATCCCTTCCAAACTGAATTATTCTATGACTATCAAATCAGTATTCAGTGGATCACTTGCATGCATTTTCCAGTACGGATGACAGCTTACAAAATGACCTACAGATGATTGTGAATCACTTGCTAAAATGAATATAAATCAGGTATCGATACACTACAAGGAATAATACAAATGAAACAGACCCCAGGGTATTTTAGATTTCTTACAATCTACTACAAATAAAAGCAAGCGAAGTTAGAAAAGAGGCTGCCAAAGGGGAAAATTTTTGAACGTCAGTCTTTCTGTACACATTCATTTTTAATGAGTCACCAGGAAAAAGATTAGAAAAGGTGTTTAAATTTTATATCCCACATTCTACTGTTTAATGAAATGATTTTTCCTCCTTTTTAAACTGAAAATAAAGGTTGATAGCTACTATAAAAAACTTAGTTTTGCCATGTAACCATAACTACAATACACTAAATGCCTGCTGGGAAGTACAAGACTTTGAAACAGACTGAAATAATTACAGGTCAGCTTTGCCCTTTCCCCCTCCCCTTTCCCCCCAGATCATTCTCCATGCATTGCTAGAGGGTTCTCTGAAAGATTAATTACATTTTTTTCTTAAATAAAGGGTATCAGGGACAGCAGCAACTCTTGGAAAATCTCAAGTGCTGGGTCTATTTGCAATATGCATGACATAGGGGCTCAGTGTCATATTTCAGATGTGGATAACCTGCATTCCCTAGGAGCCTTCCTTTCGGAAAAGCCCATATACCCAAATTGTTTGGCAATCACATGACTTTTCTGAAATTGCAGTATAACCCAGTATATCCTAACAGGAAAACACTAAAGATTCCTATAGATATCATCATCAGTATGACACTTCTGTATCAACTGTTTTACTTAGCCATTTTATTACTATTAAAATAGAATTAGGGACCTGCAAAATTTCTATATTCTCATTCTATATATGATGCATTTGACTTATATTAAAGGGAAATATCCCACGTGAACAAATAAAAACTACCAATAAAACAATAAAAACTAGGACAACTTTTCCAGTAAATCATACATACTCCCAAACAACATCAACATCAAGTGTGTCTTGCTAATTACAAGAACAGATTCCCAACTGAATAATGCATCTTTCAGAGAAAAGTTCGGCAATGATATTACATCTGTTTCCATGATTTAAATTCAAAGAGTAGAATGTTACCATTTTTACTAAGTTGATATTTAATGAGCTGCACAATGTTAGTGTAACAACTGCATTCTACACTTCCATAACCGTGCCATGCATGACATGCAATACTATATAACTGAGGGGTTTTTGCATGTTACTAAAACCGATTGCTTGCATTCTAAAGCTCTCACCTAGACAGAAACATATAGGTGAATAGAGCCTATATGACAATAAGGTAAGGAGTGAAGTTTCTGCTGATCAGTTTCTGTCGTACTGAACCACACCATAATGACAAAAATATTTTTAAATGATAGGTCAACATTGTTTGGACACTAAAAAACCTGAAACATGGTTGCATTTCACAAAGCAATGTAATAGATGTAAGTAAATACTACACTATTCCTTAACGGACTCAAGACATTTTGAGATTTTCATGCAGAGAAAAAATACAAATAAAAATATATAAAACAGCAAGAGAGAAAGGACTCCTTCTCAGTCTATGTGCCCATTTTAATCTCATTTATATCTACCTAGATAAGCAATAAGGCCCCTATTTTAACTTTCAGATACTTCTCACTGGTCATTTATGTGAGAAATTAGCCTTGAGTAGGTCAACATACAATTCCTGAGTCGGAATAGGTTTTTTGGATAGATTTCTACAAACTGCTATATTTTCACATAAGTTCTATACATCTTTGGGGGAGGAAAGGGTGCAAAAATAACATGGTGAAAATAACCCATTAGCAGCTCAAATAATTTATTATCGCAAAAACAGTATTTGATGCACAGAAAGGGTAAGTGGTGCTTATGAAGCAGGGATGTATAATGAACAACAAAAAAAATCCTGCCTTATTTTTTGCAGGGTTGAGAATGCAATGGACTGCATTCTTTAAAAATGTAAAAGTAAAAGATGGCCAAAAGGAAATATTCTTTGAATACTGACTTGGAAAATTGTATCCTATGCTTAAAAAAAAGTTCTTACTATATGATTTGCAAATAATTTAAATAGTCTTTCTGTGGTGCACCACTGTATGTGAAGTACAGTGCCGCAGAAATCATAACAATTGTAATAGTTTTACATTTTGCATATCACTTAGCTACTTCTTTTGAAGTTTTAGAACCATACAAAAATAACCATTTTGAGTCAAACGAGGATTGTAGCAAATGATGTAATAAATCCCATTACAATGAGGTATTTAAGAAAAATACTGAACAGCATTTTAGTAAGCAAAATCAATATCATCTGGACAATCACAAGGAATTGCCCCTCTGGTCCATATGCAATGTCTGAGCTGGACAGAACATATACACAAGAAAAGCATCCATGTCCTCAGTAACTTACATTAGGCATTCCCAAATACCTGAGGATTTCCTTTTGTAAGCCTGTGCAAAATTATGGTAATGAATGAGTTATATGTTCCCACAGATCAGTTGAAATGTCAAAATAGCCAATATTTGAGTGCTGCATTTCCATCAAGACTAATATAAGAAATTGACTAAAATTTTCCCATTGGCCTCAGTGGTATTCACTCACACCTTCAAATTTTTATTTATCTGTGCTCACTGGCACTGTGTGCTCATCATAAATTTGAATAGATTATTTCATGCTCAATATTCCAGACTTCATTTACAGAGTGAACTTCTATCAAGCACAAGCGATAGCAGGAATCCCTGCATAGTATTTTCTTTCACACATTAGTCCACCAAAAAATGTAATATTTTCAAAAATTAAACCCCCTCCACAATCCTTATTAAGTGACAGAATCAGGCTAACAGCTGTTTGGTTTGGTTTTTTGGGGTTTTTTACTAACACATGAAATAGTTCATCCTTTGCAAGGTTTCTGAGAACTGGGAATGGTACACTCAGAATGACATTCTAAATTAAAGCAATGAATGCTGTATAATGTAAGCACCAGTACTCAAAATGATCCAAGGTAACATCACAATGAAGAACATTTTAAAAAAATAAAAAAATAAAAATCCAATCACAGCAGCCTCTATGGGAACCCATGTGGAATTACAGTATTTCCTCAGCAAAGCCTGTGGAATTGTCAATAATTGTTGTCCTTTCAAAGCCTTTTTTTGACTTCTTATTGTATAATACTGCTTTAAACTTATAACCAAAACCACAGTTATACTTTGTGACTAAATTAATTCAGAGGATATTTAGTGGATGTACTGTATATAGTTAACAGCATCTCCACACATGTTGCTCATGGTATCACCACTGCAACATTTTGTTTTAATAAAGGCTCTTATGAGTGGAACTAGATGCATATGTTCTCACTTTATGTCTGGTGGAGCTATCAGCTCATTAGCATTCACTGCCTCACTTAAATCATTCCCTTAGGTATAAACCCCATCAGATTTATTTTCATTCAAAATTACAAAGTAATACAAGGCAATATTTTCAAAATCTGTGAGAGGGGAGGGGGATCTTGACTTTAATATGTAATTATATCACAGAGTGTGAATATGAACTGTGGAACACACTGAAATCCTTAGTTTTACTGGCTACAGAAAACAACAGTTCAACATTGCAGCAAAGGAATAGGTGGGGTGGAGGGTTAAACACGCCAGTTTCTCCTCTCTGGTACTCTGGTCAACAGTAACATTCGTTGTTTATTTACAAGAAAAAAATTACATTACTTTCAATCCGACATCATAGTAAGGTAAAGTGAATAGATACAAAACACACCTCCAAAACATCTCTCAAGTGAAGTCTACCAGCGCTTAAATACCATGACAAAATACATTTACTTGCACAGACTAAGGAAAATACATTGCTTTTTGACAGAATCATTGATTGCTAGAAACCTAGAAACATTATATGTTGCTCAATTCATTGAAGTATTCAGGCATTTACTTTAAGTATATGTTTAAAGTCTAATTAAAGTGATGAGATTATTCATATGTAAAAAATTAATCACACGTTCACTACACAGAGCTTTCGAGTTCTTCTAAAAAAATCTTATTTAAATATGCTGGGCACCTAAGTGAACTTGGACTTTGGGACTGCAAATGAGACAATATGCCTCTTATATGTCCAAACAACACTGACTAAGTTCCCAAATAATTAGTATTATAGCCCCAAATAATGAGTAATTCATTCAATCTACATAGACCTACTATTAAAAGGGCTACAAACTCAGATCACACTTAAAAGTCATCATTTGCCATAGCCTTTGTCAGTGGAGTCAGAGCACTGGAAATGCATTGAGTACTGAGAACACAGGAGTGCTTCTAGGACTGACAGGAATGGTAGGGGAAACATGGTAGATAGATGCCTGTGTACATACATGCTTCAAAGATGGCAACACATCACTAGTAACAGACGTAAGAGATGAGTCACATACTTATGACAGCATTTTAAAATTCAAAGGTGATATTTTACAATGATTTTACATACTTACTTTAAACTTTGTACTGCCACTTTATATGATCTTTCCGCTTGAAGTGAGCACATGCATCTCCATTAGATTTTCCTCCACAGTGAAAGAGTTGAATGAATAAAGAAAATGCATTACAGACAGGCATTAGGCACATGTTAAAGAAATCTGGGGATAGCTGAAAGTGCTGTAACCTCTACTTTCATTTTTAAGGTAAGATACAAATACACATATACTGTGTAAACAAGTCTTTATTCTGATCCACATTAATACTTACCAGATGCAAAGAGATCAAGGAAACACTCTCTGAGGCTACTGTTATGGCCAAATCTAATCTCTCAAGAGATTGCCTGAGAAATCAAATACTTACGTTCATAAAACAAATGAGCTTGTGTGAACCTGTTCCTAGTAGCTGCAGAATTTAACTGCTGTGCAACTCCCAACCACTCATGCTACAAACAGAGTACTGTTCCACCTTTAGTTTTCACCCTTAAAATATCTGAATTTTCCTATGGCTATTTAAGCCAAATAACATAATTTAGCACATTTGTAATGCATTTTTATTAAGAATAACGGAGTGACTAGTGTTTTCTGAATGCTTATGTCAGCTATTTCAGAAGTCAAACAGGCTTCCCCTTGCAGTAAGCTAAAAAACCAAAATGAAAACAACAAAATCACCATCACTCTCCAATTTTCAATCCTATACTAATTTCCAAACCAGTTCTATAAACCAGCACCGACTCACAGATATAACCACTTACCACAGTCACATGCTCAGGCTTGGCATAGGGCCAACAGAGAATGACGTGTCAGTATGTCACTGAAATGTGTCCTGCCAAATGTAAGATAAGAGATAACCAGTGTTTCTGAGCCTCTATAAAACCGAAACCATGGAAACAAGGAGATCAATGCATTAGCAGCCTGACACTTGTCATGCTATAACATGAACTAAAAAGAGTAGTTCTTCCTCCTTCAATTCAATAGACATTTTGTTCATTAGCTACACTCTTGTGGTTGTTCTATCCAAATACCATTGAACTGTTCTATTTCAGTACAGAATTATTTTGCACATAACATACTTCACTGGATAATAAGGTAGAATTTTTAATTTCTATCAAAAGGGAAAATTATAAAATCATTGAATGGTTAGAGTTAGAAGGGATGTTAAAGATCACATAGTTGCAAACCCTCTGCCATGAGCAGGGACACCTACCACTATACCAGGTTGCTCAAAGTCCCATCCAGGCTGGCTTTAAATGCTTCCAGGGATGTGGCATCCACAGCTTCTCTGGGCAACCTGTCCATTACACATGGACAAATTAAGCAACTCTGGAAAACACCAGTACTGGGATGCAAAGAACCATCTCCAGGTTAGCCAGTGGGACACAATATAAAGGACTTGGATAACCAAGTACAGTGAAGAGCTCAGAGCTTGTATGATTATGTCTGCAAGACCCCAACATACAGCAAGAAAGCCAGCAAAGTAAGAAGCTTAGACAACAGTACAACCTTCATGCAAATAATAAACATCTTTATTCTAGCATTTTTATCTTATAATTGTTTAATGGCCTACCTTACTTTCTATGTAAAGAATGACATCTGAATAATGAGGCAACTTTAAAAATGGAGAACTACATAATCATGTTATTGTTCCATAGACTAAAGTTAAAAACAGTTTAAATAAAAACTGAAAACAAAAGTGCCAAGCTCTGGTTTCAAAAAAGGGGCAGTGATCTTGAAACACATACAGTATAACACACTAGAAAATAAGCAGAAATTTGCTAAATTCCTTCGTCACATGTTTTTTCCACATGGGATTAAGGATCTTAAAAATCTGACTTGCTAGGATCAAAGTATATAGCTATTACACTTCTCTTTCTCAGCAGTGAGCTGATGTATAGCTTAGCTTCAGCAGACACCCACCTCCTTGAGATGGGTGTCAGTCTCTTCTCCCAAGTTACAAGTGACAGAACAAGAGGTAATGACCTCAAGCTGTGCCAGGGGAGGTTTAGGCTGGATATTAGGGAAATACTTCTTCACTGGAATGGAGGTCAGGCATTGGAACAGGCTTTCTATGGAAATGGTGGAGTTGTAATCCCTGGAAGTGTCCAAAAACCATGTAGATGAGGCCCTTAGTGACATTGCTTGGTGGTGGAATTGGCAATCCTGGGGTAATGGTTGGACTTTATGGATCTTAAAGGTCTTTTCCAACCTAGTTGATTCTATGATAGTAATAGCACACCTAATTGTACAATTACTGAGGAATCTTGTGCACACTGCACAAACAGAATATCTTCCTAGAGAGCAAAATATGATGATTTATGGATTATCGAAATACCAGTATCTTGAATGACCATTAAAAGGAAGAAAACAGTGGCATCAGGATAAAAATCTGACTGCTTAGAAAAAAAACAAACAACAAAACAGGCCTCTCACTTTTCCTACACAATATTGCTCCAGTAACGAAATGCGCACACATTCAGGTCATGTCTGCATTGTCCTGACCTGTACAAAGATATTAATGATTAAGTATTTCGAGAAAAGGAACTTTTTCACTTGAAAGAATAATGAAAATTAATCTTTTTACCTTTGAATTGCATGTTTTGCCATAAAAAAAAAATTTTTTTTCCTTCTCACTGTAACAGAAGAATGAAAATACACTAATCCACAGACATATCAGAATGAAATCACGCTGTGCCACTGAAACAAAGATGCTTTCTACAACTTCCAAAAAACCTAGAGAATGGGTTCCACAAAGCAAAGGTAAGCAAAAGAAAAAACATTCACTCTGAAACGCCAAACATTTCTGCATGGACAGCTAGGAACAAAAATATGGAGATACAAAATAGTCCCATAATCTCACGACTTTGCAGTAAGTTTGGGAGATTCTGCAATAAATACAGACATGACATTTAAGTGATATCTTAAACCTACCCAATTTGCAGATCATGTAAAAGAGCTAGGATGTTTGAATTGTACTCCAAGCACTGTTACAAATGCAAATAATCCCTTGCAATCACATCAACTGTCAAGTAGGCTGAAGGAAATCAGGCACCATGGATGATTTTTAGAATAGTAATCAGTATGGTAATGTTAATCTAAGACATCACCCAGCATGTTAATGAACCATTCTTATTCTACGATATTTATTGCAAGAGGTATGCATACACCAGAAGCAATTTAGTAAGGTATGAAAGGGCATCATAAATTAAATCTTTTTTCTCTTTAACCTTGTTTCCTAAGAAATGGTAATATATCCCGCATTTCAGTGTAAATTTTTCAGTGTTTCTCATCAAAGGAGATTTTTTGCATTTAGTTAAAAATGGGAGCCGTCAATTAGGAACAAATATAGTTTGATAGTATCTGTGACTGTGGTAAGACTGCCATAGCAGTATTCATACATCAGAATGATGCTCTCTGCACAGGTCCTTCAGAAGAACATGTCTCTCCTGTATAGTTCAAACCTAGACATTAGAAACATTACAGGCAGTTTATGAGGCATTTCTTGGTCTTATACCTATATTTTTGGAAATACAGTTGTTGCTTTCTGTACCTCAGGGTTGGCATTGGAACTTCTCTTTATGGATCAAAAACCACTGACCCCGCTTGGCGATTTTTCGTTCCATGGTTGATCCTTTTCTTACCTCTTATTCTGCAACAAACTGTTGATGACAGTAGCTCTAAACCAACACTCTCCCAAACCCTTCTTCCCAAAAGTAGAGTTGAATTTACAGATGCCAAGACAGTGGTGCTTGGTGGCACCAAGTGCTCTAAAACCTCATATCTCCCTCCAGAACCTCCATTCTGCATCACTACTTCTCTTTGTTCATCCACCCTCCACAACCTATCCCAGATCAAAACCACCATATCACTCTTCACGACTTGTCTCCCTGTCCTACCCCATGCTTCTTTCCTCCTACCTCAAGTTTCTTTTATTTTGTCCCAAAGAACAAATATGCCTACCAGTATCTATTTCTCTTTTTTTGTTTTTCTGGGATTTTGTTATCCTTTCTCCTCCAAGCACATTTATAGATCTGAGATGCCCTCTACAGCACTTTAAAAAGCTGCCACCATTGCTGCCAACTTTATTATCTTGCCTGAAACCTGAGAAAGAGCTATCATTTTTTTTGAAGGTCACTCTTACAAGAAATCCACAGTGCATTGTAATCATATCTAGCTTACATAGGAAAGTACAAAAATATTGCTTAGAACTATTTTACAGAAAAGTATGAAGATACTGTTACAGAAAGAATTGTTTCTATATTACAAAACAGCTGTAGGCAGAAATAATTCCCAGTGAGTGTATAGAAGTGGCCACAGAAAAATAGTTCACATAAAAGAAGTACAAGTCCTCATATTTTTAGACCATTTTACTCCTGCAATTTTAAAATGCTTGCTGTATATTTATTTTTTTCTTTTCAAACCAGCAAAATTGTTTCAGCATAGCAATAGTAAACCAATCATTTCTAAAAAGTTAATTAGGGTGTGTGTTGCATCAGGATGAAGCTCTGAGCCAAGTAAGGCAAGTTTAGGTGGCTTAAGACTTAGAAGGTATTAGAATTATAGATTGGTTTCGGTTGAAAGCGACCTCAAAGAGCATCTAATTCCAATCCCCCCGCCATGGGTAGGGACAGCTCCCACTAGACCAGATCACTAAAAGCCTCATCCAGTCTGGCCTTGAAACTGCCAGGGATGGGGCAGCCACAGCTTCTCTGGATAACCTGTTCCAGTGTCTCACCAACCCCATAGTAAAGAATTTCTTCATAATGTGTGATCTAAATCTCCTCTCTGCTAGCTTAAAGCCATTCCCCTTAGCCCGTCACTACATGCCTTTGTAAAAAGTCCTTCTCCGCGTTTTTTTTCAGCCCCATTAGGTACTGGAAGACTGCTTTAAAGTCTCCCCAGAGCCCTCTCTTCCCCAGGCTGAGCAAGCTGAACTCTCCCAGCCTGTCTTCATAGGACATGTGCTCCAGCCCTCTCTCTGATCATCTTTATGGCCTCCTCTGGACATGCTCCAACATGATTATCCAGGACTTCCACTGCAGAGGACTGCCCACTGAATAGAAAACCAGCACTTTTCTACTGGACTTGCTCCAACTTGCTCCATGTCCTTCTTATGCAGGGGGCCCCAGAATTGGACGCAGTACTCTGGGTGGGGTCTCATGAGAGTGGAGGAAAGGGGGAGAATCAGCTCCCTCGACCTGCTGGACACACTTCCTTTGATGCAGTCCAGGATACAGTTGGCTTTCTGGGCTGCAAGTGCACACTGCAGGCTCACATTGAGCTTCTCATCAACCAATACCTCCAAGTCCTCCTTAGGGCTCAGCCCAGCCTGTATTTGTGCTTGGCATTGCCCCAGCTTGCACTTGGCGTTGTTGAACTTCATGAGGTTCTCATGAGCCCATGTCTCAAGCATATCAAGGTCCCTCTAGATGGCATCCCTTGCCTCCAGCATGACAACCACACCACGCAGCCTGGTGGTGTTGGCAAACTTGCTGAGGGTGCCTCAATCCCACTGTCCATGTCACCAACAAAGATGTTAAACAGCACTGGTCCCAGTACTAATGCCTGAGGAACACCACTCATCACTGGTCTCTGCTTGGACATTGAGTCATTGACCACAACTCTTTGAGTACAACCATCCAGCCAATTCCTTATCCACTGAGTGGTTCATCCATCAAATCCATGTCTCCCCAGTTTAGAGACAAGGATATCATGTGGCACAGTGTCAAATGCTTTGCACAAGTCCACACAGATGACAGCAGTTACACCAATGCCATAGCCCCTTTGTAGAAGGCCATCAAATTTGTTAGGCATGATTTGCGCTTAGTGAAGCCATGTTGGTTGCCATCAACCACCTCGTTATTGTCCATATGCTTTAGCATAGCTTTCAGTAAGGTATACTCCATTAGATGCAAGTTGAGTCTCTGGAACACATTCTCTATACTCCATCAACAGATTTTTACTGCCATCTTTGAAGATAAGTGTGCTGTAAACTGAAATCCAAGGCTAAGTTAATAGGATAAGTTTCTGGCTGGAGAGCAAAGACACTGCATGAGGCAACAACTGGGGCATAAGCCACTGATAAACAGTGCACTGCCACCAGTATTAATTCTGAGGAATTATCATTATGTGACCCAACATTGCTAATTGTTAGCCTTGGTCCCCCCTAATTAAGACTCTGTGGCCTTATCACACTTCCCTATGGCAGCTGTCTGCAATAACACAAGCGGAAGCATGACCAACCTGTTCCTTTTCGCTTCTATGCTGCCAAGGAAGTCTTAGATACACAGATACACAGCTTCCATCTCTAACAAACAGTGCAAGAACAAGAGTATTAGAACAAGGCTTTAGCACTGCCATCTATTTCACTCTCCTTATGAGATATCCAAGTACCAGCAAAGGATCATTACCTGACATGAAAGCAACAGTGAAGAGTTTGAAACAAATTTCACCTAACAAACAAAAGGAATCAAATTCTAAGCTTTGACTGTAACATTGGGCACTACCAAGAAAAGCAGAATAACATAATAACAGGCAAAAACATTATTCATGGTGATTAATCACCAAGTTGAATCATAATTAGCAGCCCATACACAAGCCAGAGCCTCAACTACAGCCAAGGTGTACAATTGCACCAGTTCAGTTTATGGTTCCAAGTAAGAACACCAGATTCAGCCACCACAAGGAAGGTATCCCTAGATGATGTGTACTGTAGCTCTCCTACAGGTTTCCCGTAGCTCTGAAAGTGTTTTGAATAAATTTTACCATCCAACTGTAATATTATCAACTTTAACAGGAAACATGCTAGCCTTAACAAGAAGTACTAATTACTGACCATTTGACTTGGAACCACATTTTCATTGACTTTTGGATCTCATTAGCTGGGCACATAACAAAACACAATCCAGTCTAGCATTCACCTACTGAACTAAAGGTGACATGTGAAACATATGTCACTGGCAGACTTGTCAATGCAACTTGGCAAAATTGACAACACATTCCAGGGATAAGCAAACAAAAAGCAAGCAAACAAACAAACAAAATCAAACCATGCATGAAAAAAACAACACACACACACACACACACACACACACACAAAAAAAAAAGAAACAAAACAAACAAACAAACAAAACAAAAAAAAAAATAAACCCCGCCAAACAAAAACCAACTGACAGCTATAAATGCTTGCACAGAATATCTGCAGTCATTGTGAACTCCTGTCTGTGTTCATGAAGGAGAGAAGATGAGTATCAAGACCTGCAAGATCTTGATGCACCAGTGCTCATAGTTTTGCACCAAGGAGCTGTTTTCTCTTTCAGACAAATTTCTGTCCCGTATTCACCTTTGTTCTGTAGTGTTGGAGTGGTACATTCTTTTTATCAGAAGCTTTTACAAAGTGATGTTAGTAACCCTGTCTTCAAACACCTGCCTGTAACTGCACAAGGCTGTCTTAAATTTACACTGAATTCCAGCAACTTACTCCTGTCCATATACAGTCCCTTTCTAACCTGACCTTTCAAAGCCAGGAAAGGAAGAAAGTAATAAAAAACCCTTTCACAATTTGCATCTATGAAGTGTTTAGATTTTAAAGTGTTGAGCTTAAGACTCTTGCACTAGAATTCCATTTAAGAGTTATGCTTATGGAATACAATTAGAGTCTGAAAAGCTGCTACAAAGATTTTTAGGGTTTTTTTTTTTCCTTTTTAGCTGATAACTGATTAAAAGATAAAATAATTATTTTAAACTTCTGGACTGCTCAGCTGTGGAAAAATACATTTACAGTCACATGAATATCTTCTCACTTACCATGCAGTGTCACTGTGAGATTTCAAGCAAATTAAAGAATATTCTTAATCAGTGCTTTAACTACATGATTAATGATTTAAAACAAATGTCTATTCTGATGAATGAAAATCTCGTTATTTGAAATGCTGACTTATTCTACTTGATTACTGCAGTTAATAGGCAAGTATATTAAATACTAGACCATATAGAACTCATTTATCTTAAATTTTTACATGAAAAACAATCTAGTGTTATAGGTTGCTGTCAAGTAAATTTCTAGTAATGAAGCAGCTAGACAGTAGTTAAGAATCAGCAGCTTGTTTTGCAACATAAAGGATAACAAAAATACAGTTTGCATATCAAATGAACCTTACAAGTATCAAAACGCTGGCCAGAATTACAAGGCTGGGTGACAACCTCACTAGTCGTAAGAGATATGCCAGTGGATTCATCTAATGCAGAGACCATTTCATTTTATCACTGCAGCATACTTAATGAATACCCTAATACAAAAAGCAACATCCATGTTTTCCCTTGAACAGTGGCCTTTTGCACACATGAATATGCTTATAGGAAGGCTTTTGCCAACATAGCAAATATTTCAGAGGGAAAGAAAATTGCATCCTTAATGATACTACCCTCACAGAAATTTTGTTAAGTACAAAGCAAACTGGGGAGTCAATTGAAGGTCAAGCCAGTTAGAGGTAAAGTTCCTTGAAAGAACAGGGTTCTGAAGTTTAATTATTTTCAGGGAGAAGTCTGCTGATAGGTCAATAGCATGAGTTTTATAGCTGACAACACTCAAAGAAAGAAATCACTTCCAAGGCTGAAGTGGCTATGGACAAGTAAACAACAATATGGGGAAAAAAAAGTAACTCTGCACATCAAGATATATTTTTAGGCTCCGCATTTAGAAACTTCAAAAAAATGCTGCTTGCATGACTGGTAAGTAAAGCAGCCTAATGCTTCTCAGTCTCAAAAGCTGTTGAAATACACAACAAAAATACAATGTTTTACAAGAGAACACAGAAATGATTGATGAAATACTGACAGTAATAGCAATCTAAAAGTTCAACTTCTTTCCATTGGGAGAATGACTAGAGCTTCCTTTGCCCCTTCAAATCAGTCTTGAATGGGCTGGATGAGGTATCTGCATTATAAACACCCACTCAGGCACGCTTTTCTCACACAAACTGCTGTTGGGCCTCATCTCCATTGTACGTAAATCCTATGTAAATCTCCCTTCTTATTGCCTCTAAAGTCTATAATCCTTTTTACAGTGTTTCCAAGATGCCTAACTATCTAGAATAAATAAATACAAATTTTCCCAAATAAACGTGTTACAGTGCATTAAAACATAGAGCTTGGCCACTCTTCCACCCTAAAAGTTAGATTTCTTCATATGGTTCTAAAGTTTGTTCTTACAAACGTATAAAAAATGTTTGGATGTTTTCATAGATGTTCCTGACTGTGCAATTCAAGACACAAAGAATTTTAGTTTGAACACTTTAATCAGAGCACTAAGCTCAACTCTCCAGCTCTGTTAAGCTAAGGAACTAAGCTTGCAATTGAGGTGTCACTAATAACTTACAAAGAATCAGTGCATTTTCCAGGAATCTCACTATATTGAACCTGTATACATTACAGAGAAGCACAACTGCTCTAATTACTCAAATCTGGAATACAAAGAGCTTTCAGCACATTCATTATTTTAAGGTTGAACATTTACAGCACAATGGAATACTCTTTGGAGAAAGTGGAATGCTGTTCAGTTGCAATTCAGCAGTTCATCTATTAACACAGAACTAAAAATGAAGAGAAAGACAGGAAAATTAGCAGTTCTGCCTGAAGATTGACTTTGGGCCCATCCAGATATTTAACTACTAACAAAATTTACAGCAATTAGGAAGCAAGAATCGATGACAGTGTTATAAGCTCAGCAATCTTCCATGTAATATGCAAGATCACATGGGCACCTTTATGTAGTGTGCACACAAACTTTTCCTTTCCACTGGGAAGATGAAAGACTGCGAAAGGGGAAATGCACTTTGAAAGTACTCTGAAAGTACTGAAAGTATCCATTCCACTCGCTTGTTCCTCAGTAAGCAGTAAGACTTGTATTGCTCTTGTAGACAGAATTGAAAAACAAAAAATTGGGATACGGAGTTGGAATCAGTCCACAGCCAACTTCTCACAAACATAGAAACATATTTCTCTTCCACATAGAAATAAATTCCCAAGTCCTTTCAAAGTACTAATGAAACAAACCTCACTTACTGCACTTTCATAATCACAGAAGATACTAATAATTCTTCATTCCAACCAAGTAGAGGTCTCCATCTGCAGCTTCACAGCCATTGTTTGCATTCACAAGGTACTATTTTTGTACTTAGATCAGAAACCTGATTGCCATCTGTATGCACTAATTAGTTAGTGATCAAACAAGGTGCAAAATATATTCAAGTATTCAAATAAACTCTTTGTCCAAATACTGATGGCTCAATTAAACATGGCCACCCGAAATGTGTCCAGTAAGTTCTACAGTTTGGATGGCTTTGGCATTAGTTTTCACCATCTCAGGGAATCATCATTTAAGTTATTATTAGAAAGTTAGTAGATTGATCTTGGACAAATATTGTGCTACTTTTGATGAAACCTAACAAATTCTGGCATTAGCAAAATGAGACATTTTAGCTGGCTTAAGTTTCTTATATTTGTTGGTTTTCATTCAACAGTCTGGAGAGAGACAGGATGAATTAAGCTTTGAATTACATCCTATTCACAGAGAAAGAAAACTAACACAGAAATTCAGCAAATAACCAAAACCAGGAAAGATACTAATACCAAAGTCAACAATACTGGACACGTGTACCCCTTACTTCTAGATATCTTATAAAATCAAAGTTTGGATTAATAAAATAATTGGTCCCCTGTACATTAATGCTATAAACAGCAGGCAAAACTCTGCTGAAACCTCATGGTTTGTTTAGTGATGTAGGAAATTGTTTGTGGGAGCCAAGAGGAACTAAAATCAGGGTAAGAATCTGTTCTCTGCATTATGGCCTTTACATCCAAGACTATTTTTTCCAAGGATTTCTACAAACATCTGACTTATTACCCTTTCTGGGAACTCATAATATCCACAGGCATGAAAGGTGTCTGTGTATCAACAGAAGTCATGCATGGCAGCCTCCCACCAGGACCTGAGAGCAGCTAGCAGAGGAAGCATCCAATGTCAAATTGGCACAATCCCTGAACTTTCCTACTCCTTCAAACCAAGCAAAGCTTCATTCTACCATAAAGTGAATGATCAGGTAAAAAAACTTTATGCACACAAGCACAGCATTTTATGCATTGTTTTCTCTCTTTTCTTCCTTTGGTGCTAGTACTAAAATCAAGCCTGAATATCTTCAGTGGGTTAGTTTTAAGAAAGTGTC